>NW_023615482.1:0-160001 GCF_013339695.2 Rhipicephalus sanguineus
TGTAGCGCTCGCCACCCAAACGAGCGAGGATCCCATAGTGGTCTGTTAGCGACTCTCAAACAGCGACACGCAACTACCTGAAAGAAGGATGTCCACAAGGAAGGATTCCACAATGGAAGGATCTCCACGTCCAGCCCCTTATGGTGGGCCCTTCAAGGCGGTGAAACAAGGAGAAAAGCACATCACGATCGACAGAAGTGGCCGTCATGACGTGGTCTCGCTGAACGCGTTAAAACCAGCGCACGTGACAACAACAGTGAAGTGCGTGCACCACCGCGAGGTTCCACCGCCAAAAAGGCTACCAGCAGACCAGACTGAACCAGCCCAACCATTGTCGAAAGGTCCACGCGGAGTGGACGACGCACAAGACCTCCGGTGCGAAATGAACTTATGAACCACAACGTAGTGTTGACCCAATACTAGGGGGGGGAGGGGGGGGGGTATTGTAGCGCCGTGAAAACGGCGCTTCTGAGTGTGCGCGAATGTAGGCGCGAATTGTGGCCTCGGTGTGTGTGCGAAGGTCGACAGCGCAAGCGCGAGGAACCACGTGACTTTTCTTCGTGCACTTCAAAGGAAATAAAAGTTCAGTTGTTGTTTGGGACGCCAGTGGCTTACTTCGCTTGCGGCGACCTGCTCGGCCAGCTCGGCCTAGCAGCGCGTTCCAACACTTGCAAACTGCTTCAAAAAAAAAAAAAAAAACACTACACAAATACCATGTAGTGGAAGGAGTCTCCTTAACGCACTTCGTTCGGCAGGTGTCACGAAGTAAATGAGCCCATTCGGCGAGTTGTAGGCGCATTGGCGAGGGCCGTCAAACTCCATTTTTGCGATACGCCATGCTTCGAAAAAAGCCGACATAGTGCAGCCATCACCGCTAAAAACACACACGAACATTTAAACAGATCCAAAATGGACAACTATGTCCATCTAGCGCAAAACATATAAGCCAACGCCTGCTTTCTAGAGGAGGCGTTGATCAAGCAAACAGCAGACGATAGATAAGGTGCTTCTATCTGTGAGGCATTGTGAGAAATATGTCTCGAATCTTGCACAGGGAAGTGCTTTAGATCGAAAACTGTACCATTACTATAGATACATCGCGGGTGTGTGTCTTAGTGCGTGTGGTGTGTAACAATACACAATAATAAGTATCACTTAGTGGTTGAAGTGCGCACTAGGGGCCAGATTTTGTTATCACGTTCAACTCTTATAGGCGAAGCTTAAGGGTCTCCCGGTTTTTTCTCCGGCCTTCGAACTCAGCCTCCTCATCACTATGACGCACTTCCGCGTCCTGGGTTGCGCGACGAGCCTCAGCCTCTAGCCCTTCGCGACGTTTCTCGACCTCTTGCGCTTTTCAACGCGCTTCATCCTCACGCGCCTTGCGGAGCGCCTCAGCCACTCGCGCCACGCCAAGCGCCCCCTGTTCTGGTGCCCCCTTCGCTTTTTGAATCGCCTCGTCCACTTTCGCCCTTCGAACTGCCGCAGCCTCTCGCTCTTGGAGACGCTTGTCGACCGCTTGGTCTCTGCGGCGCGCCTCGTCCTGTTCCGCTTTTTGATGCCCTTCGTCCTCACGTGCCTCAGCCTCTCGCGCTATATGAAGTGCCTCTTGACCTCGCGCTCTCTGATGCGGTTCCTCCTCTAGCGCCTTTCTACGCGCCTCAGCGTCCTCAAGTGTCTTACGACGGGCCTCAGCAGCGCTGCGCGACGGGTCTCAGCTTCTGGCGCTTTGAGACGCGCGTCATCCTCAAGCGCCTCATGACGCGCTTTAGCGCTGTCTTTATTGCCTCGACTTTCACAGTCAGCAGGTCCTGAAGCAGCTAAGTGGCGTAACAAGGCATCTTTGACCTTATCAAATTCTTGCGCTTCCTCAGCAAATAAGCGCTCCAAAACGCATGATATTTGATCGGCAATAACGCGACAAGCCTCTCCAACTAAAGGTCACGGCTAACGCCAACATCCTCGCAAACAGCCCCAAGGCCAACGAGAAAAGTCTCAATGTTCTCGCCTGTCCTGAAGATGTGGAGACGGTTTGTGCTTCCAGCCTTTTAAGCGCTTGAAGCATACTCTCAAAGTATTTGATTTTCAAAGCATGTTCTCGCTCTTCGCTACGCTCCCGACCCTCCCTCTCTTCGCTCCTTTCGCGTTCATCCAACTCCCTCTTTTGGCGACGGCTAACTGCCACCTGCTTTTCGCGCTTTTGACGCTCAACAAACTTTCGGTCCTCGCAACGCGCCTCGGTCCTGCAGCGCCTGGCACTGTAGTTATCGTCTGACTTTCGCATTCGGCCTGCCTCACAGCAGCAATACGGCCTAAGAACGCTTTCTTAGCTTCATCGAAGTCTCGATTATCCATGTCAAACATACGCTCCAAAAAACTGCAGTGGCTTAGCTCGGCTATGCCAGAATATACGTAGCGTTAGCAAAAGGTTCAGCTGATTATCTTAGCTTTCCAGATTGTCTAGGATTATTAGCTTTCTTCTGTTCATTCTTCGTAAGCTGAACCGCTAATTCACCGACACTTCTCTCATCGGAGACCCTTCTCCGATGAGAGAAGGGTCTCGGCTTCACTGCGCCGTCGAACAGCATTTGCGCTCTCCTTCTCTATGGCGTTACCCACCTGCAAACGCCAGTCAGAGGCGCAATCAAGCGGCCGCCAGCCAGCGCAGACGGGACTGCAGAGCGAGCGAACAGCGGCGCGCGCGCCCGCGCCAACTGGCATTGTATGCGGCGCAGACCAGCAGCGGCGAGCCGCTGTGCGGCGGTGGCGGAGTCTGCGCGCGCCGGCGCCAGCCTGTCTGCCGCGCCTACGACGCCACTCTTCCCGAACGCCCAGACCAGCAGCGGCGAGCCGCGCGCGGCGGTGTCGGAGAGCGCGTGAGATGCCAGCACCGGTGACCCAGCTGTGTGACATCACTGATCCTCGCGCATGCGCAGCACGGCTCCTGACTCTCCACGAAGTCAGCTCTGGCTAGGGAAGTGTAGCTAACGCTACAAAACGCATTCTAAATTCTACGGGAGCAACTGGATCAAATTTTGCAGCCAGTAGTCTCAGCTGACCTCGTGTTTTCCACAAGATTCTTCATAATCAGCGAGGAACTTATCTCGTGCTTTCGACAATTTACACGATTCCTCTTTACGGCCGAGCACCCTCTTATTTAAATCACGCTCTAAGCATTCCAATAGCTCCGTGCGCTCACGCGGCTTTGCCTCCCGCTTACACTGCTCAATTTCTCGGTCGAACACTTCCTGCTCTTTTGTCTCGAGCCTTATATCAGTAACGAACTCCAAAGCTTCTCAGCTTCTTCGATCGTCACCTCTTCTTCCTCCATCATGTTGAGAATCGCTTTCCTTGTTTTTTGTGGAGCCGGTATAAATGCCCAACTCCTCACAAATTTCTAGGTGGTACTTCTCCATCGCGATCTCGTCCCTCGTGATGCTTTCCTACTGATATCATGGCTTAAAGGAGGTGAATAGTAATTATTGCCAACCAAATACACAAAACATTCTCCTAGGATCTGCTTGTGCTAGATAGAGAGGTCTGGCGAAATGAGCAGTAAATAGCGGGCAGTCACCCAACCAAACTAAGCTGACTCCGGTCGAACTCGTGGCTGCCGTCGAGCAGCGTCGCGAGCGTCCTCGCTCCTCGGGCCTGCAGGGATGTGATCACACTTTCCAACCGTTGAGATCAGGGTAGCGTATCCCAGCTTGTTTAGCGATGAGATGAGGATAGCGTATTCTAGCAAAGCCAATCACTGAGATTTGGGTATCCTATCCCAGCGCTGCCAACAACTGTTAGGACTGGGGTAGGTCCCTCTGGTGCACAGCGTAGAATACGGGGTCCTGGTATCCCACCGCTGCCACTACTGTTACGAATGCGGGTTGCGTGTTGTTAAAACCCGGGAGGCTGGCGAGCCGATGTAGCTGATGATCGGACTTTTGCTTAAGATCAAAGCAAGGAAGCAAACGTTGACAGAAATAGTAACAATAGGTAGTAGCAGTAAAAGCAGGTAATAACAGTTATAGCAGGTTAAAAGAGTACAGAGCCTGCCTACACGACTAGGTCGGCTGGGGCGACCCCCTAACAACAGACCGGCACGGCCTTAACAGTCCATTGTGACGTGTCCTCTCCAGGCAGGTGCTGACCGAAGTGTAGGTGTTGACCCTTGCCTTGATCGTGGATGCCCTGGCACAACATCACGCAAGTGTTGACCTCTCCTTGATCGTGGATGCCCTGGCACAAGAGCACGCAGGTGTTGACCCTTTCCTTAATCGTGGATGCCCTGGCACAGTAGATTGCTTTCAAGAAGAAGGTTGATACTTGGGGAGCAGTTCCTGAAGTAATCGAAGCCTTCTCACCGTACCGGGTCAAGTGATGAACAGCGGTGACGATGCATCTCTTCCCGTCTGTGGTAGTTCGGAGGAGCCGCAGAGTTCAGCTCAACGGTACTGAACGGCTCTGCTGGCAAGGAAATGGTTGTAGGGTGCCGACTGGGGCAGTAGTAGGCCGCTGCGGTGTTGACCAAATGCGCACGAGGCAATACATTCAGCTACGCTCCTGGAAATACCTGACCTGGAGAATCGACTGCGGATGCGCTCGTGAGTTCCTTGCTAACCAAAGTGGCCTGACGCTGAGTCGTCTTGTGAATCCCGCATAACTTGAGCGCGACGAGCGCGCGGTACGACGGGAACCCAGCGATGGCCTTCCGGGTGAAAAATATACCGATTGAGTACATCGTCTTCGAACTTCAAGCAATAAATTACACAAACTACACATGTCGTGTCAAATAATTATCGCAGTGTCGCGTGCTACTCTTGGCGACGTCAGAACAAATTCGTCTACGTAACGGACCGACGTCACAGCACTACCGTCTACGTAGGGACGTTCCATCGTGTACGTCATCCCCTCATTCTCTGGGAGCACGCCCGCGAGAAGGGCAAACTGCGCTCAGATTGAAATCTGACCCACTTCCGCGTCGCCTTGCATATTTTGGCAGACATTATCGTGAATTCCCAGCATATGCATAGCGCTCGTCAGCTCAAATTGTCACACCTGGTGAGGGGCACTTTATTGGCGCTTTCGTCAGTCATGTAAACCTTTGAAATGCGCATCTATTCTTATGCAAGCAGCGCTTTTTGTAATATTTATGTTTTGTCCGTAAAACGGACATTGTGCACTGAAAACGGCATAAATTCAGATTCCCACTGTTTGCGGAAAACGACCCTCAGGTGACCGCTGTCCTATCAGGATATCCCACGGTGCACAGTACTGGTACCTTTCGGAGGTTCCAAGCACGCAAAAAAAACTGGCAGTCTTCATACGCCGGCTCGCATGAAGGGCACTCTCAAGAAAAAAACTGAAAAGCCACTACACTCTGCGAGGTGAATTACCAGCGAAGCTGCTTAGCACATCCACAGAGGTCACACGGCGGAGGCCAGTTTGATGTGAAACGCGAGGTTGTGAACTTGCCCATACACGTTTAAACATTTTTGCAGAGTCTACAACGACACATCGACAATGACTTTGTCATCCAGGTTATGATTAGGCTTCACCGCAATGGATAATACGGGAAAGCCAGCTCAGAACGACGACGCTTACGCGCAGTGGCAGACACCAATTTTCGAAGTTGACTTTATTCCGCCTGCAAATCTCCTGTGAACAGAGATGACTCTCAGCAAGTGTGAAGCTCAGAAAATGGTGATGAGGTAATTTGTTTTATTTTATGTTCATTCTCCGCATGGCGCACCTACTGACAACGAAACTAGTGTGACGTGAGGCTACAGCATCAATAGTGGTGACTTCGCGCATAAAAACGGCTAACTTTGCTGGCGTCAGGTACCAAATATACGAAATGGTCGTTTGTGCGTCATAAGAGAACCACAGAGAGCAGCGGCCGTAGAAACGTCACGATATCTTGCGCGAGCAAGAGACTAGAAGCTCATTCCAATCCATGACGTCATATTATTGTAGGCACCGAAACTACCTTTGAAGGACATTTTTATTTATTTTTACGGTGCACTCACGCTCACATGTGCATTTTATAGTCTCTTGATGGCCTGCAGTGGTTGAGTTGACGTTAAATAAAAAACAGACGAAAATTTTCACGTTGCTACCCCTTTAAGTCCCGCTTCCATTTTAGCACAAGTGATGATTACTGGTGGACAATTTTTAGAGAATACAAGTCGTTTATAACAATCAAATATCAAGGACAGCCTTGTTTCACAGAAGAGCATATAGAAACGTGTAAATAGAAGCGCGTTTTGAGAGGCGACTTTTAAGAACTAGGCGAGTCGAACAATTAGAACAAACTCTGATACCCCTAAGCAAAACAGGAGCCCACATTGCGCTGTTCAATAAAGCGAAACACGAGTGAATAACTCTTACAATTAACTGCGTTTGCGACGTCAACTATAACATGGCAAGCTGTTACTTGACAACCAGAGTGGTACTGAAGAATTGTACCAGCGACCTGTATGTTTTTTCAATGGAGCGGTACCTCATTCCACAAGTCTCATAAGAACCAATGAGGATAGTTATCACAAAAAATTACACCATCTCCCGCTAAAGGGGACCATGAGGCGATGCGAAGCTGGAGCACTTGCACGATCGCGTTCCGTTGGCGTTCGTTGGGCATGCTACCGACCTCGCCTCGTGGAACGCGAAGAGGGACGCTACGCGCGTCGTATCTTCCATCTAGACTGGCCGTTAATTCTCACAGGGCGAGCGGGGAACGCGGTCGACAGGCGGGCGAGAGGGGGGCAGCGTAGGAGAGGAGAGAGAAGGAGGGGACGCGCATGCGCTCGAGCTGATCGCGGCGTTGCGCAGGAGAGAATTTCGGCATGTGTAGCCCGCGTTTCAGAGGAGTGGAAAGGGGGAGGGGAAAGGGTATGGGAGAGGGGAGGGGAGATGGAAAGTGGCAAGAGGGAAAGTGGAGAGGGAGAGTGGAGAGGAGGTGTGTGGAGAGGGTATGCGCATGCGCAGTAAGGGTGGTCACGCCGCACACCACCGGATTGAGCTCGCCCTAATATACTTCGCATCTAAAATGCAACTGATTTGATGGATACATTGCAACGTTGATCTAATGAACAGCTTACTGCGATATTAGTCTGTTGCGCTCAAAAGAACGAAGTTTTTCCTTTTCAGAGGCTTTCGGCAACAAAACAATATGGCTTCTGCAAAAAGAACGGGGCGCATCTCCATGTCTCACAACTTAGCTTTAAATATCCAGTAATATAGCTGCAAGATCTTGAAGAGAAGCTATTATAACTGACAATTATGACTGGCTGCGTTGTACGCGAAAACGACCGCGCCGGCAGTAGAAATGCGGCAGAAATTCAGCCTCCATAGATGCGGCGTTTGCAGTCGTATTTGATTGCGCTTTTTTCCTCTAGTTTGATGCTTCATCGATCGTGGACTCGCCGGCGATCAGCCATATTAATTTGGCAATCCCATCTTTTTGACTTGTCATATCAGGTTCCCGTATTTTATTATTAGCTGCACATGAAAGCATGACCATCGTTTTTTGTAGAAACTGAATTGTTGGGCGGCTAAGCACGTCGGAAGTTCGAATTTCTAGCATAGAAGGGAACAGTTGGGAGGATGCAAAGCATAAAGATAGAAACGAATAAAGAAAGGAAGAAAAAAAGAAGGAAGGAAAGAAAGAGAGAAAGAAAGAAATGAATAAAGAACGAAAGAGGACGATTACACCATTTCCCATGAGGCGATGCGAAGCCGGAGCACTTGCATGATCGCGTTCAGTTGGCGTTCGTTCGGCATGCTACCGACCTCGGTCGTGGAACGCGAAGAGGAACGCTACGCGCGTCTCGGCGGGGTCCCTCTATGCCTGGCCGCTAATTACGAAAAGGTGCGCTTGTCTTACGTCTCTCCTTCTTGTTTCGTCCTTGTCCCATTCTTGCGCCACCGTTCTTATATTTTAACCGTCAATCTTCTTTTTATTAGGGCGAGCGGGGAACGCGGCCGACAGGTGTGCGAGAGGGGGCAGCGTAGGCGAGGAGAAGAGAGGGGGAGGGGACGCGCATGCGATGGCACTCATCGCGGCGTTGTGCACGAGAGAATTTTGGCAAGTCTAGCCAACGCCACCTTTGGAGAGGGGTAGGGGAGATGGGGGGAAAGGAGAGGAAAGTGGAAAGGGCGAGTGAAAAGGGTTGCGCATGAGCAGTAATGTTGGTCACGCGCACATCACCAGCACCGGTTTGAACTCCGCTATAACATGCTTTGCATCTAAATGAAAAAAGGATGTCCACGGCATATCCACGGGGTGAATGATGATGGGTGAGGCGAAGCTCCGGAGAAAATCTTCGGTAAACCGTGAATGCTCCTAGTAATTCCCCCAGTATATGATCAAGTAAACACGTGAGAAACAACGTGTATATATTAAACATCAAACGTTTATTGTACTGTTGGTTTACGAGCTCCCTTCATTACAACGGTCACCCTAGCGTACGTCGCCGCACTAAATCGAACGATTGCCTTCCACCAATGACACGCGCCATATGTGAATCTTCCGTGAATTCTGCCAGTACATCATCAACGACGTGAGATCGGGCGCGTTCATACTAAAGGATCGATTAGTGTCATGGCGACTTGCATATTACTTTATTTACCGCTCCGCATCTGCAACGCAGCGAGCGCGGAGCATCGGCGTCGCGAGGCGAGAGAGAGGGAGGGGGACTAGAGCACGCATCTGCAACGCAGCGAGCGCGGAGCGTCGGCCTCGCGAGGCGAGCGAGAGGGAGGGGGGACTAGTGCACGCATCTGCAACGCAGCGAGCGCGGAGCGTCGGCGTCGCGAGGCGAGAGAGAAGGAGGGGTACTAGAGCACGCATCTGCAACGCAGCGAGCGCGGAGCGTCGGCCTCGCGAGGCGAGAGAGAGGGAGGGGGACAAGAGCACGCATCTGCAACGCAGCGAGCGCGGAGCGTCCGCCTCGCGAGGCGAGAGAGAGGGAGGGGGACTAGAGCACGAATCTGCAACGCTGCGAGCGCCTCCGCGCCATCTGGGGATCTTTCTCAGAACTAGAGGTGGCTACGACAGCGCCACCTAGTGAGCACTCCAAGAACTAGAGGTGGTAACCTACTACTACTACTTACTACAGAGGAGGGACAGACCCACACCCTAAGGAGCTTCGCCCCTAAAAGTAATACGTCAGGCGCCTACGCGCCGAGCCATGGAGTTCGTGCATACTTTAGAGGAAATGCTGGGCCGAAAGAGCGCCGATGTAGAGAACCACCGCCAATACCCTACCACTGCCACTGTTGCATTTTAGTATGCGAAGCAGCTTTTGCGCTGGGCTTTGTCCGTAGTTCCACTGGCGACCGTCCGCTTTCTAATACCTACCATGGCCATCTGTAACACATTGAGCTTGCGCTCGCGCCAAGGTGAAGTCTTCTTCGTCTAGTTCTTCCATCGCCTTGATGATGATACGTGCAGAGCGCGCGCTCGCGCCAAGGAGCAGCATTCGTCTTGTTCTTCGACCGCCTTGATGATGATACGTACAGAGCACTTAGGGGCCCCGGGCTGACGTATGCTGTCCTAGCTTGGCGTAACGCAGAGAAAACCACGTGTGCTGGCACGCGCCAGCGCGTTTTGGGCCTGTGTAAGGGGCTGGGTAAGGCGCTGTGGCCTCTCCTCCTTGCATTCTCTCAGCAATCATGTGATGGCGTCGGCGAACGAGATTCTGGAGACGCGCGATGAACCCGCGTGGTGTGCTCCAACATGAGTTCGGGAGGAGTAACAGCAACAGCAACGGCAGTGAATTCATGGTGTGCTCCACATTCAAGGATGCGTTAACATCGGACAAGGTGCCCGTGATAAGAGCAACTTTAGGTCGACCCATGCGCTCCTTCGCATCCCCACGTGGTTCCCTTTAGAGGGAGATAGTGAAATTTTTTTCACTTACTTCAAGATTGGTCTAAAATTAGCGCTATGCATTATTTCATGTAATATTAATTGAACATGTACATGCTGACATTTTAAAACGCGCAGACAGCGTTCAACGTTCACTTAGAAGGAATTCTGGGAAATATTCCAACCATTTACGCAATTTACCGTGTGCCGAACTCGCGGCGCACTTCGAGTTCGACATCGTGGCCAATTGCGCGTCTTCTGACTGAGTTGTGAGTCGCAGTGCGCCATCCGCGGTTTCTGATGACGCGTGTTTGTTACTCTGCTACAACTGAACTCACCTTCATTAGTTCGATGGTAACTGGATACCACTGTCAGCTGTAGCACGCGTCTCAGGGTTTGGTAATGCTCACACGGTAGTGAAATGGCGCCAATTGCGCCGCCCTTGTGGTCCGATATTCTAATGCATGGGCTCTATGGGGAGCTTTGTCATTAGCGTCTATACTAACTCTTGCCTCCATTTACCTGATAAGTTAAAATATCCTGTATTTGTTATTTATCTCACGCCTTCCCTGTCGCCTTCAATGTCGGACAGCCCCACATTAAGGTCGTATTATCTGAAGCCTGGACCGTGGCATCGGGGCTGTTGACAACTTGTGGATCTCAGAAACAACACAAGGCGAGCAGATCTGCAGCACAAGTTTTGTATTCGTCAGCTAAGCTGCACATGCATTTGCTGCAGCCCAAGTGCACCGATTCATTAACGGACCCGCAGTGGCGTGCGCAGGGCTCCCCTTCAGGCGCAGGGGGGACGGTGGGCGAAGGTCATCGTAGCGCCTCCTTCCCTATTAAGTCAATATGTGGGCAAGAATTGCGCGCCCCCGTCTCACGTGACTAGGGGGGGGTGCATCGGCCGCACCCTAAGCCTGCCCCTCCCCCGCGCACGTCTATACAGAGCCCTGTGCAAGCGAGCGGCTTTTGTAGTGGCAGTCCCAGCCTTTTCTCAGCGCCTGATCGTAACAGTTGATGGTCTTAAATAAGGTTTCGCGTTTCCTAAGGAAGATAGCTTCGTTGTTTGTCATAGACGAGCGCACGTTCGAATTAAACGCATAATCTGAGCAAAAAGTTAACCTACAAACCTGCGCCACTATTACTGCTGAAATGGAAGACCTGCCTTGTACCACTCCTATTAATTCGGCTCCATGGACAGTTGGCGTGTGGTTTATAATCTTGTTACGGCAGTAACTGGGACAGCTTACTGCTCTGCCCAGGTTGAACACGCTGATCTCTAAACCGGCAACCATTTTCGTAACAAAAAGGAAATTGTTTAATGGCAAAAGCTAATATTCCAGCGTGGGAAGGCAGAGACCCGTAATTGAGCACATAGTGTTTTAAATGAAACAGCATAAGCTTGGTAATGTTAGTACATTCCACTTTAGCATCTAGCGCGCAACACAAGGACAGACAAAGACCGGCGGTGACAGCCCCTGCTGTCACTCGGCCCTTGCTTCTGTTGTGTGTTAAATGCCGAAAACGCACTAAATTGTTTTATTATTTGTTTACTTAACGACAGCTTCCTGTGGCAGCGCAGCCTAAGCACAGATTTCTTCACTATGTTGCTGCATCTAGAGCTCGGAAGTTGACCTTTGTTGATTACGAAGCAGAACATGGGAACGAGTATGGGAGCGAGACCATGAACTTTTACTAGCTCGTTGTTGGTTTATTGGCAAGAGAAAGTAGCTCTGAATGCTCCTCAAAACAATGAATTAAATGCAGGAACGCATGCCCGTGCATCTTGTTGAAGGAGCACGTCTCGTCCGGCCAAGCCGTGTGCTCTTTTGTTTGTTAAAGCATCAACGTTGTCACAACCACCGGCGGCTAGCGTAGACACGCCGCTGAGGTCGCAAGACAACGTGCCGGTCCACGAAACGCTGGTTTTTACGAGCCCACCGAAATACGCGTAAAGTTGCGAGTGGTTTTCCTCCGTGTGTGTGCGTGTGATGAATTTGTATGTGTCGTAGAGATGCTTTGTTGTGGAGCGTGTACCTATTCATTTACTTATTCATGCTACTTGGTTATAACATGGCCCGTAGCGGGGCCGTAACTTCGAGCGGTGTTTGAAGTAACTTCCGTTCCACCGCCAAGGTGCGAGGGCGGTTCCGCCAAAAATGTCATTAGATAAAGCAAGAGCGGCTAAACTAGCTCCGCTGGTTTTTGCCGTTTGCAATAGCAGACCCACGCTTCATTGTTGTTTTTTTTCAGCTAGCCTGCCCAACCCAACGTGGAAGGAGGCCACCGGGCGCTAGTCGCGTCTCTCAGGACTATTAAGAAGTTTGATCAAACATCCAAACCCCACCTGCGATTTTGTAGCTAAGCTGCCCCGAGTCAGGAACATGCGCTTGACTCGGGCGCAGCGCACTTGGTTTGTTGCGGTAGTCCCGGCCTTGTAGCGGCCGTCACCGTAATAATCGAGTTTTTATAGGACGTTGCAGTTCTTATGCAAAATAGGCTGTTGAAGTTCACAGGTTTCAGTTTAAGCGCATAATCTTAGAAAAAAATTATCTCAGAAACATGCGCAACAGTCGGTGCTAAAAAACGGACCATTGTTTCGTAGGTCCTATTTATTCGGCTCTATTTGCACGTGGTTTGCTGCCATAATGGCAAGAGATAACGGACAAAGCCCACCAGTCTCCCATAGTAGAGTTTGCAGTACTGTAAGTAGTCACCTACGCCACCAAAAAACAAACAAACAAACAAGACAGCGGTTAATGACCAATACACTAATTTCCTTGGTAAGCAAAACGGCTCACAGTTCTCACATAAAGCAGGAGAACGTGCTTGGCGGCCACAGAGGAGGCGATTGTATCAGTGCCACTTCGCCACCATGAAACGCGGGCGAGGGCGTCTACCTGCTTCCTCTGCAGTTGACATACTTCCCGCTAACGCTATTCATTATTCATTTTCCTCCTCTCACTCCCCCTTCAGTCAAACCCTTTCTCCGCGGCCGACCACGTGTGCTCTTCCCAAGAAACTCCCAAGATGCTCCTCTCTTCGTCCTGGTAACGTGATCGTGGGTACAAACGCATTCACACCCTTCCCATAAATGCATGTTGTACAAGCATGTGTGCGCAGCCCAATGGTTATGACACTTGTCTCCCTGGTCACGCGACCTGTTTAGCGAACTACGCTGGTACAGGGTTCGCAATGACCGATTCTCTGTAAGAAAAGAGTTCTTGTTCACTGCAGATGTGCAGCCTGTTTCCCTACCTTGGAAATCGGAAGTCGAGTGGCGCCCTCCTGACCGCCTGCAGCCAAGATTACTGCTGCCCGTTGACGCCATCGCGTTCCCTGCCAACAAATTGTGATAGTCTCGTGAAAGTTATCAGGTCTACGACGGACGAGGAAAGTCAATCGCGACCATGAATGTAACAAAATCTAGGAAATCGCTTTTAGCGCTCACGTATGTTTTCCAGTTGAGCAATTCTCGCTTGGACATCTTTTTACTTTTGAGATGAAACCGCAGGCTTCAATAAAACTGCTTTCTACGTACCATTGCAATACAGAATATTCTGTCGCTCTCAAAAAAGAAAAAGCGTAATTTAAAGTGCACTTTTGCACGTTGTCGTGCACTGCTCGTGGGCTAGGGTTTTATTAAGAGAGGAATTAATTTTCTTTCCAGGAGAACTGAGCAACGATTCGAGGTATTTCTTCCTGCAGTACTTCCTCTAATAAATATGAAGACTTTTGTAAACAGTCGTAGATGGGAAAATTCTCATAACGCTATTTCAAAAAATATTGGTGTTAGGCGAGGGCGTTAATAGGAAAAGGTACATTGGAAACATGCGTGTTGGATGCGCTTGCAAGACAAACGCGAAGTAGCCTGCAAACTGACTACTTTCTGTAGAAACATATGTGCAGAAGCTCTGCCTCTGTAAGTTTGGTTATGCTGCCACAAATACTGGTCGCAGGTGTAGGCACATTATTACAGCCGCATCTGCAGCGTACTAGTGGACACCACGTTGCGCCAGTAGCTGTAGACGCAAGAATGGACGCGCGGAAAGCAAGCCATAGCAAGCGCTGTCATCATGCATGCAGTAAGTGCAGAGTACTTGGAAGGCTCTACAATGGTACAACGAAAAGATCAGTTTGACTTCAATTTAGTTGCGATAGATTGACCTTACAAGGAAATTTAAGCTCGTACAAATGAATTTCCTAAAGATCGCTCATTTCTTGAAGGTTACCTGAAATAAAATGTAACGTGCTCCAATTTTTTATCCGAGAGGCTGCCCATCAGGACAATACCATTGCCAAGAGGGTGGCTTTCTTGGCCAGTTTCTTGACAAACGTGCTCTGCACCATCTACACCGCGAGACCACGACTTCCGTTAAATATAACGCCACAGGAAGCTCAGCGCGAGGTTAGCGCGCTCGCGCGCTAATATGAGCACCGCGAGTAAGAGCACGAGCACCACAGCTCAGCACAGCGCCAGAGGAGAACGCGCGCACGCGTAGCGCGAGCAGAAAACGAGAGGGGGAGAGAGAGAAAGCACGCGCGTGCGTGCAGCGAGACTAATGATGCCAACCTAACTCAACATTTTATCCCTAGAGTGACCGCTGAAATATCATAGATTGCAAGAAAGTCCCTAGATTGATTTTTAAGGCCATCATTCAGGTTAATTTACCTTTAACAAGATATAAGCAATTTCCCTTTGGGGCTTAAATAATCGAAATTCTATGTGAAGTAAAATGCATTGCTTCAACAGCCACTGTACGCCTTTTTTCTGCATTTTCTATGGAGTGATTGCACATAAGGAATTGCAGATGAAGCCAGTTGCTGCAAAGACCGACAAGCTTGTAAAGTTCACTTTGACCACTCGTTGAAGGCATAGGTGTGATCTTTGGGATCAATAGCAAGCCTTCCTTGTACTTGCAACTTGCTAGGTGGTGGTCAATTTTCCAATTGTCCCTCTTTGCAATCAGCATTGCATGATTTGCAGTAGATATACAGGGCCCTTTTTTTACTGGCTGATAGCCATCCTGTGTGCTTTTGATCAGCTTCACAATGGCCAAATATTTTTCGCCACTATTTTCGTTCCTTAAGAAAACGGCGCGATGGAAAGGCTGAAAAACACGCTGTCTTTTCGCCTCTTTCCGTCACGCTGTTTTCATAATAATGAATACGTACCAATTCGCCCAATTGTCAGCCCTACGTTTGATCTTCTTATGTCAGGGTCTCCTGGTCCGGAAAATATTGGACATGAAGGCATTGCATGGTGAAGGCACGCAGCAAGCGTGAACTTGGCACGTTTTCATGCACACTACAAGACAAAATTTCTCACCGTTTCACAGAGCAGCAATCACTCAGGGCGTTCACGATGATACGCCGGTGCATGCTAAGTACTCTACTACAGCAGAGTGTCATTTCCCCCCAGTATTCAGCATATAATAATCTCGAAATTATAGAACTGATATCGCCTTCACTTGGCCCAGCAGAACGCCACAGTTCTCTAAATGCAAAACAGCAAATAGCGGAAACTACTGTTTTCTATATCCTTTCAAGCTGGAGAACCAGTGATACTAAGAAAAGCTTGTTATTAGGCCGTGTAATGCAACATTTCCAGAGCCTTTGAAAAATTCCTAGTATCAATAACAAGACGCCAAATCCCAGAAAAAGACAGAAAAGCCCTATATCAAGAGATAGAGTCCTAGGGTTGGCACCACTGAGCGAGACAGAATGCACGCAGCCGCAGTGTAAGAAAACCGCCGGCGGAGCACCAAGCACGACAGCCTAACGAGATTTCCGAAAAAGGGGGCGCTTTTCAGAAAGGCCCAGGAGCGCCCTCTGGCCCAGGTTTTCTATTCTATGTCATCGTGGCCATTGGCAACTTGAGCCTCTCAGGAATAGCGCAAGGCAAGTGCGTCTGCAGCGCAGCATATGCTGTTATTTTACCGGAATAGTTATTGCGCAACCTGTAGCGAGGCTACTACTTATCTCACATGCTGTGGCAGTGCGGGTCGTTGGGCCCGAAGTTCACCAAGGAAGAGTGGGAGGCGTTCCTACGAAGTCCCGTCTATAGACCTTTTCACAGGAGAGAAAAAAAACGCCACCATGCTGGGCTGCGCACGGGAGTATAAAGGCCGAGGTCACAGCCTCCACAGTGCATTTTGGGGGGGTCACGCCTATTTAGCGCAGCCCAGAGAGGATTACGGCGGCGCCCAGGGAGACGTCTGTTGAAAAGGTCTATAGAGACCTCCCGATCAAGTTTGCCCGCAGAGGCCAGCGCTTGCCATACCCCTGCCGAAAAAAAGCGTACAACTGTAGAGCGCTACGGACCTTCCGCTCCCTTTGACTCCCCACGCATTTGCGAAGCGCGTGCTGCACGTGAAACGTCCCTCGTTCCTGTCACCTGACAGAAAGAGGGGAACAATTGCTGCATCGTCAACTGTCACAATGGACCGTGCAAACTCGAAGAGGTCGGTTCCACCAGTGAAATTCTACCCATTCCCAAACAGATGGCACGAAAAAGCAGACAACAGGCATGGATGCGAAGCTCATGCTTTAGTGGGCACGACCACAACTACGAAAAAAAAAAAAAAACATTAGCCGTTGTTCCACGTCCATTGGGTTTTTTTGGCAGATACAGTGAACTAGTTGTTACTGAGTGTGCAGGTAGAACCCGTACAACACGGTGTACTTTCGACAGTGACGAAGATAAATGCCTTGACAGCAATTGGCTCTTCTTCCGCAGATTGCACAAAAAAAGTTTTTCTGAAAGCGGTGCGCTCGTCATGTTCCTATTAACAATGCCATGTCAAGGTGATAGTACGCACGCTGTTCGTGAACTCGAAGTACCGGCTATGAGAACGGCGATAATGCAAGGAAGGACACGCGAGATAGATGTCAATTTTTTGTTGCGGGAAAGGAAGAAGCCCAAATAGACCATTTATTTTGGAGTGTTGCGTACCGCACGATAACTCGAATGGTTGCTAGTAAATTAAGGTATCCCAACTAATAGCAGTGACAGCGCCAGGGCCGCTTAACCTAAAGCACGAGAAGCGGCCTTACCCGTGCATCCAGTAAAAAAACATAGGGAGTGCGTAGTACACACAGCAAACCAAATAAAACAGGTATATAATTATGAACGTACGGAACATTGTGCTAACTCCACGTCGTAAACAGCGTCGTCCTTCACTTGCGAAATGCACTTTGCTCTGACGAGGACGGCGTCGTCTGCTCTCACTTGCTCCGCATCTGCTACATGGCTGAGCAGACGCTGACCTTTCACCAAATTGCTGCCATGCGGACAGAAGCGTGTACATCCCAACCGCGCGCGGCGCGAAATTCTCAAAAACACGTGCAAACAACACATGCTTGAACACTTGCGAGCGAAGAACGCGTTTTCAACGCAGCTTGAAAGGGACAGCGGAGTAGTCAACAATGAATGAATGAATGAATGAATGAATGGATGAATGAATGAATGAATGAATGAATGAATGAATGAATGAATGAATGAATGAAACTATTTTATTGCGAGATCTGCTGGTCCGGCCAGACCGCTCAGATGGAGGACGGAAGACCTTGTTTTCCACTAGCCTCCTTGGCCTGCTGGATCGCCAAGGTTTGGTCCTGTAGATCGGAGCTGAGCAGCGTTTTCCGCCATCGCTCCCGGAGAGGTTCTGGGGAGTCTGTTTGCTGATTGGGACACCCCCATAGCATGTGGCTTAGGGAGGCCTCTTATATTCTACATGCTTTACATAATGAATCTGGGAACATGCTGTGTGACAGTCGTACAGGGTAGGTATAAGAAATGGCTTGCAATGTGCGCCAATGTGTCGCCTGTTTCCTATTTAATTTTGGGTGAGGCGAAGGGAAAATCCTCCTCAGGTCTCGATAGTACATTGTGTATTCTCCATTGCTGGTTATTCTGTCTTTCATTAGTACGTTTTCGGCAACAGCATGTCCCGACGAGGGTACCCCTTGGGCTGCGCGGCGGATTAGTTCTCGCGACAGCGCGTGGACCGTTTCGTTCGGGTTCGAGTAACGAGTTTTTTCCTCCCCACATTGGCTGACAGCGCCCAGCACCGCAACGCCTCCCACGGCGTGGGTCTCCCATATGAGGACCAAGTCCTGGCCGTCCAGCGCGCCCATGATCGGGCCGGCAGGCTAGACTTGTCGGTCCCGTCGTGGGATTAGCCAGGTGCGGGATTAATCGCGTTTTGCTGGACCAAATAAACGTTATTCACTTACTCACTCACTTGCTATTCTTCAGCCAAGCAGCACATGCCATTTTTTGCAGCCCAAGTGCCCCGATTCAGTAACAGCCCTGTGTGCAAGCGCGCAGCGTTTGTAGTGGTAGTCCCAGCTTTGTCGCAGCGCCTATTCGTAACAGTTGAGGGTTTTAAGTAAGATTCACGTTTCTCAAGGAAAATCGCTTCGTGGTGTCTAATAGAGGAGCGTAGTTTCAAATTAAAAGCATGATCTAAGCAAAAAGTATGCAACAAACCTGCGCCACTATCACTGCTGAAATGGAAGACCAGCCCTTGTTCCACTCCTACTAATTCGGCTCCATTGACGGTGGATCTCTGATGGCTCTGTTGGGAACTGGAACAGCTTACTGCTCTCTCCATGTTGAATACGCGGTTCTTTAAACCGGCAACCATTTCGTAAAAAGGAAACGTTTCATGGTAAAAGTTATTCCAGCGTAGCAAGACGCTTACCGCAGATCCATAATAGATTACATAGTATAATAATGAAAAAAAAATAACTGGTAATGTTGGTATATTCCATTTTATCATCTAGCGCACAACACAAAGTAAGGACAGAGTGAAAACCGACGTAGACAGCGCCTGTCTTCATCGGTTGTGACTCGGTCCTTGTCTTCTGCTGTGCGTTCAGTGCCGAAAACACCCTAAATTGTTTTTTTTTTATTTTTTCACTAGTTCACGACGGCTTTCTTCTCCGGCAGCACAGCCAGCATTGCGGAGCCAAAACGCATGCTATTTCACTACGCTGCTGCATGTAGCGCTCAGAAGTTTACCTTTGGTGATTACGAAGCGGAAAAGAAAGCATAATACCAATTTCTTTCTTTTCATGTCCAAGATTATCTGCATTGTGAGGGAGCTTATCCCATGAAAGTATATTCACTTCTTGCTGCTGTTAACTTTCGCGTGTCGATTTCGTGTTCTCCTCCAACCTTAAACAAGTGATTGCGCCGATGTGCTGCAGCTGGCACACATCGAAGCTTTACGTCAGGATGAGCGATTGTTCGTTAGTTGATGTGTATTTATCGAACAGGAAGAAACAAAGACAGAGGTGCATTTCGCAAACACTTTGCTCTCTGCAAACAATTACACAAGGAAATGGCTTCTATTGAATTGACACCACCAGTTGAAATTAATCTCTCTCATCGCGATAGCCACATTGGCGAGTGAGACGACCAGCTTGAAAGCAAAAAAAAATGCAATCGCAAACAGTACGTGACACAAATGACACGTTAGGTAAATTGCCTTGCGCTCATTGTCGGTATTTTCGATTGCCAATTGTAGATTATACAAACACGTCCCCGATCGCGTAGTGTAACACCGGACGCATCAGTGTTATCAAGGGGGCGTTGCTATGAGAGTGATGAGAGCGATTTATCCTGATACAGTTACCAGTGCGATGCTTCGCCTGTGGAACCCTTGCACTTTTTTTTTTTCAAAATGGAGAGGGTAACCGCTATAGCACCAGACGCGTTCACGTTGAATATGCGGTCACTGAGCGAAATGAGTGTTTTTGACCACCGCATAATTGACACACATCATACTGCGTTACATAGATTGCATTTTCGGTTGCTCATTGTCACGGATACAGAAATATCGAAGACTATTTTTGTAAGCAGTTGTGCCAGATTGGAGAAGGCATCCGATTACTCAAGACCCCAGATGAAGGCAGCGTCTTTCCTGAGGAGCTGATTGAGGAGGCGCGCGATGTCGGCAAAGTGTTTGGAAGCGACCGAAGTAAGAGCAGAGGCCGAAGAAACTGCGAACATCTTTCGAACAAGTTGGCACAGGAAAACCTTTCACTGCCCGTAATTTATCTCGATCTGGGCGAACACCGAAGGAATAAACGAGATGTCCGAGCACAGAAATTTCATGACGGCCGATGTGGCACTTCGACAAATTTAGCTGCAGGCCCGCATTACGCAAGACAGATAACATTTTCGATAGCCTTTCAAGGTGCGTCGGAAGCGACGTCATCCAGGTATCAGAGGAACATGGACCTCTTGAAGCTATGCAGAAGTAACGCAGCATGCGAAGTAAAATAAAAGAAAGTGAGAGTGAGCGTAGTTTTGCAGCGCCACCGCCCGGGATTCAACAAAAACGTAAGTTGTGGCCTGCGAGATATGAGCTCGAAACGATATTTCATATTTGAGCAGCACGCTTTGAATGTCGCTCTATGACAGTTGTTCGCGCTCTTCCTGCGCGTGCTTTTTTTTGGGCGTCTTTGTGTCGTGGAGCACGCTGCGAGTTTCGAGCTGCTTCCGGTTGTTCGGTGATATTCAGTTTGTTGCTATGGTATTCATTGCTTCGGTCTTAGGCGAAACTGTGAATTGTTTCTGTTTTAAGGCAGCTTTATGGAAGGTGGCCTGCATCATAAGGAACGAGCATGGGAGCGACTCTAAGAACTTTTACTGCCTCATTATTGGTTTATTAGCAAGGAAATAGCTGCATTGTCATCAAACTAATAAAATGCAGGAACACACGTCCATGCAACTTGTGGAAAGAACGCGTCTCGCCTGGTCATGCCTTGTGGTCATTCGTTTGTTAAAGCTTTAGCGCTTGTCACAGCAAACGGCGGCTCGCGCAGACGCGCCGCTGGGGTAGCACGCGGAGAAGGGTGCGCTGGTCCACGAAGCACTGGTTTCTACGAGAGTACCGAGAGACGCGTCACGTTGCGAGCGGCTTTTCTCCGTGTGCCTGCGTGTGTGCATGTGTTGAGAATTGTATGTGTCAGAGATGCTTTGATTGAGTGCGCGCGTAGTAGTAGGTTACTCATTCATGCTAGTTGGTTATATCTTGCTATGGCAGGAGAAATGCGAAAACTGAATTCCCTGAAGCTTCAGCGCTTCTGACCGACATGAAATAACCGCATTGTGATAGTAAAAACTTGTGATAGGTGGCAGTGTTACTGACGGACACACGAGGAAGCGGGAACAGCGTAAAGAAGAGTGGAACAGCAACAGCGACGTGCGGCCGCGCACCGAGCAGCGACGCCGTGAGTGCAAAAAAAAAAAAAAAAAGCTGAGAAGATATCCCATCCTGAAGTGAAACACGTTCCCTAATACACGTGAAACACGTTCCCTAGTAATTTTTCACATGCATAATAATGCCGGGCATTGTGCCCTAGGATATGCCCACCAAGTCATCATTCACAATTTCAAATGTAACTCTGCCGTAGAAACAAAGCGCTACCAGCAGCTGAAGGAGTGATGGCACGGAAAAACCGTCGTGTAGGCACCATGTAGTGCAGTTTTCCAGTATGAGTGCAGCGCCAGAACGCACAACGTAACGAAAAAAAAATGGGAATGTTGACATGGACCGGGGAAAATGGAACGCAACGCGGCTGTCTCCCACATGCATGAATGGGCGGTCTGCGGCCGGACTAGAGGGTGGACGCGTGCGCGTGTCTGTTTTTTGCGTGCCCCTAGCGGGCAATGTCAGCCAAATTGGGACGGGTCACTGCGAGCCACGCAGCTCCCTCAGGTCAGTGGATGGCGCCCATTGCGGGGGCGCGTTTCCAGCGGCAGCTCAGGTGTTTCTGAATGTTTTTTATTTGTGTTCGTCTTCTCGCGCAGTTTAAGAAATTTTATCGCAGCTCGGGGAGAAGCTCTAGATAGGCTCGCGTCGAAAAGCGGAATCGGCTCAGGAACATGCGGCTGCGAATTCTCACATTGGATTTTGACAGTTCCCAAGAGCGTGCAGGGTTAATTGCGCATATGGACGCCCATCTCGTAGCACCTTTTCCTAAATGTGCGACGAAACCAATTGGATCTGTAAGGCTCCTTGCGTGAGCAGCCAGAAGGCACTGCATAAGTGGTGCCTTGAGGTACCTGCCGGGCTACCTTCTGAAACACCTTTTCACTGTGCCCCGACACGGTGGTCTAGTGGTTATGGCATCGACTGCCTGCCCGAAGGTGGGGGATCTAATCCCGGCCGCGGCGGCTGCATTTTCGATGGGCGAGAAAATGTTTGGGGCCCGTGCACTTAGATTTAGGTGCACGTTAAAGAACCCCAGGGTCGAAAGTTCCGGAGCCCTCCACTACGGCGTCTCTCATAAACATATCGTGGTTTTGGGACGTTAAACCCCAGATATTATTATTCCTTTTCACTGCGACAGCATCAAGGAAAGATTAGATTTGAATGTGGGTACCAACAAATATAGTGAAACATAAGACAGGCGCTGTGTTCATCGGCTGTCGTTCTCTTCTGTTGTGCATGTTGGATGCAGAATACACACTAAATGACTTATAATTTGTTTTATACCTGGCGACAACTTTCTGTGGCAGCATGGCCAACTCTACCAAGCCGAAGCGTACACTTTTTCACTACGCTGCTTCATGTAGTCCTCGAAATAATTCGGTCTAGATTACGTAGCATAAAGGAAAACCTAATAGCTTTCTTTCTTTTTTATTCAGAAAGCTTATCACGTGAGGGATTTCATCTTTCTGCTGTTTCTGGTTTTCCGGCGTTGATTTCGCGTTTCCCTCCTCGTAAAAATGATGGCGCCAATGGGTTGAAGCACGCACACTGCGAAGATGGTAAGCGAGTGTCAGAGATTGTTCAGGAGTGGAAAGATTCATGGAACAGAACAATAAGTCACAGTTTCGCCTCAAGGGCGAAGCAATAAATACGATAGCAGAAGTCACAGAAGAACGGTCAACATCTAGAAAGTTGCTGCGCGTTGCTCAAGCACAAAGGACGCCGAAAAAGGGAACACACATGGCGAGTGCGAACTAACAACTGTCACAGCTCGACACTTGCAGCTGAATGCTCAACACAAAGAACGACACACGAAAAGAACTCACAGGTATACACACGACGAGCGCGAACTGTCACAGTTGTTACTTCAACTAGCCCTTACTTTGCCTATTCTAGCTAGCAGCTGACTCCTTTCTTAAACGCGGCCGCCACAGCAAACAAAGTGACCTTCTTGCGGTCTATAGCTTCAACGCGAACTTTGCGTTGAAAGCAAACGACGTACAAAACTCCCCCTCAACAGATAAGCACGCGAGCATTGTCGACTACGACCTGTATGTCAGAGTACAAATCGGAGGCGCACATCCCAACTCCGGCCCCGCCACGGTGGTCTAGTGGTTATGGCGCTCGACTGCTGACCCGAAGGTCGCGGGATCGAATCCCGGCCGCGGCGGCTGCATCTTCGATGGAGGCGAAAATGTTTGAGGCCCGTGTACTTAGATTTAGGTGCACGTTAAAGAACCCCAGGTGGTCGAAATTTCCGGAGCCCTCCACTACGGCGTCTCTCATAATCATATCGTGGTTTTGGGACGTTAAACCCCAGATATTATTATTACATCCCAACTCCGGGAAAAACACGAGAGATCTAGATTTGCGGACCCAACTAATTTTCGAGACGCGCAGGCGCATGCGCAGAATGCTAGCCACTCTCGGAATCTTGCGCTCACGTTCTCCTAAGAACGTGTACCACCCTCCTTTGGTCGGCGAACAAAACCGGAGAGCGCGCGACCTCAAGACAAGAAAATGAAGACGGCGCTTGGGAGTGGCACGTGAAGCAACCGCTCGCGTTCCGTGCTGGTGTCGATTCTGGTCACTAAAATAAAATTTCATTTGGGTCTAGTTGGTAAATATTTCCATAGGCGTGCGCAGGTTTCCCCTTGAACCCTTTAATGCCTGAATTATGAAAGCGCCCAAGAAAACAAATTAGTTAAAATAGCAACCTTTACTTAAATCCGCAGTTGCATTATCCAAAATGCAACTTTTAATGCATACTTTTAGGTATGTCGCGAATTCACGACAACAGGCACTTTAGTCATATGTAGCCCAATACAGGGATATGTCAAGACATCGCAGCTACGCCATTGCAGCTTCATTGAAGCGGATCTGTTCAGGGCGATGTAACTTGGCGCCGCCAGTGTTGTTAAATGAAAGTTTGACTTTATTGTCTTCTAACTATCCCGTGAAATCGTGTCGGCCACCGTGTGGACCCTTGACTCCACCGACTTCTTGGGAGTCGACAGAATGACAAGAATGTGACGGCACCGAGAAAGTGATCACAAGGGGAGCAATACGGCCTTGTTCGTTAGATTGAAGCAATAATTAGCGCAAAGTAACACAAGGACGAGAAGGGAGGACACGAAACGTGCGCTAACTTTCAACAAAAATATTGTTGAGAGTTAGCGCTAGTGTGTCCTCTCTTCTCGTCCTCGTGTTACTTTGCGCTAAATATCGTGCCTAAAAAATTGATCTAGCTCGTCGCGACAGAGCCAGTTGTTTGTTAGGATTTTTCAGCGTCGCAAACAGATTGCTCTGCTCAACGATGTGATCCATGAAGGTGTCATAAAAAAATCATTCATATTCTGTAGGAGCTCGGTCACATTCACATTGACGAAGAGCGGTTTTCTAGCATGGCATTTCCAGCTGTTCTTGACACTCTGTTTTTTTTTCACCACACTGCATGTTTTAGAGAGGTACTTGGTTGGTCTACTTCATCCTCACTGCTCGATGAAGACACGTGCTTGTAATAAGAATTGGGATCGATATCGTCGTCTTCGCAGTCACTGAGAAAGCTGTCGTCACTTTTATTTTCAGGTGGCAAGCGCGTGCGAAGCCCCTTTTTTAGCATAAAATGAGCGGACGTCCATCACCAACATGTCATACCGGAAGTCGTCATTGACTGACTCAAATGCCGGATGTCGCCAATTCGCGTAATACCACAGGAGCAACGACTGCGCTAGAAAAAAAAACGTACTTTAAGACAACGTAACATGTCATGTGCAACCTCTTGGATGCTTGACACTGAAAAAAAATTATAGGAGATGGAACCTACGTCTCTCAGGTTGAAAACAACAAAGAAGTGAGAGCTGCTTGTGTCCCTTTTCTATCTTTGTAGCTAAAAAAACCCAGCACTGTTGACCTTCTTAAAACCGACGCGCATTGTTACACCAGTCGCCATCGCGCACGCGCACTTTTATACAACGTGGACGTGGCCGACGGAGAGACGAGAATTCGTATAGTACGCGGGTGGACACCAAGGTGGCCACTCGTGGTGCTGAAGGTGCGCTGACGCACTGCATTTTTTCTCTGCCTGTAGGTGTTGCACTTTTCCTATGTGAGTAAAACAACTTATAAGGGTCGGAAACCATTAAGCGCAATAGAGCCAACAATGGCAAGATCAAGATAAGAAAAAAAAAGGAATGAATAGCTTACACGATCAAAGGTATATGCAAGGTCGACTTGTAACATTGCAAGATGTTTTTGACAACCGTAGTGTACTGAATTTTTTGAATTATAATGGGACCGCGCAATCGTCGTCCTTGAAATCATTTAAAAGAGGACAAAACTGGCTTTGAGGTCAACATATCAGTCATCAGGAAGTCATCGGGAGTCATCACTAAATAAAGCTTCATAGATCTTAGAATAGCAACGTAATGCCTCTTCTCCTTGTTATGAGACCCGCTTTTGAGTGTACATCTGGAATTACCTTAGATATTGCGTGATCTCGCTTATCAAGTAAACCTTGACGTGTTTGTTGCTCAGAATTACTACTCCGCCTGCTTCGAGGTCGAATGCCTCCGTAGCGAGCCCCTCTCTAATTGACCACATCATTATTTTCTATTTGACATTTAATGTTTTAAATGCCATTGGCGTATGTGAATGGAACATCACATTCCATGTCATACAAGTTGCAGATGCTTTCAAGGAATGTCTTTTCCTCATTCTTCCTGTAGTATGATTTAACAAATCCAATTTCGATGGCTATTGCGCGAACCCCTTGTTTTAAATGTTTCGAAGCAGCGAATATATGCAATATCCTATTGAAAATGATTTGGGTTTCGGTTATAAGGTGATGAATGAATTTATGATCCGATAGGAGCTCTGAATTTATCTGCCAAAGGGCACATTGTGGTCTCATTTGATTTCTATTGTTCGCACCTTTTTGTGCCATATCGATGCAATGATCCGAGAACGAAAGTGGTTGACTGCTAGCAGGATAATTCACGATGCCGTACCTATTGCAGAGCATCAGACGCGCAATTATCAGGTTGTGGGATCGGGCATCACCAAAACAAAGGGTCTTTCTTCATCCACTTTAGTACAGTTAATCTACATTTAAATTTATGTTGTTTGAACAGTTCAAAACTACAAATAAATATACCCTGTGCTTGGCTAACAAATAGTAAATGAATATTCCTTACTTGTATGTTGTTATGAGTTACAGTTACAAAGGAACGAGCCTCTCGAACAACTCTCCTTCTTTCGTTCATTCCTGGAACTAAGACACTGGTCAATCTGTAGAGCAACGAGACTCCCAAAAAAGAGCTTCACGCGCCGACACATGACGGTGAGCGATTTGCTGTCTCGCGCGAACACCTCCTGTTGAGGAAGTTTGCGCGTAACCTCAAAGAATCGCGTGCGGCAGAAATGCTCGTTCGTTTCTAGAAGACGCACAAAGCCGCACCTCAGGTACTTGCAGCTAGTGGAAAGGATTTCGTTTACTTACGACAGCCCACTACAACCGAGTTTTGTCTTTTCAAGCGAAGCGTGTTATGTCTCACAGATCTTGGTGGCAGCGTCGTGCGCGGAAAACCCGGTGCCGGCCAGCACACTCAAATGCAACCCTCGAGAGTGCGCGGTGACATTCCTACTTGAATGGGCCGTTTCCAATAACGTATGCACTCTCGATCGTGTTTTTGCGGGAGATGCGCTGTTTCTCATATGTAAACTGATGTTTTATCGAGCTCAGTTGTCGTTTCATGTTGCCACGTTTCGTTGTTGCCTGAATATGAACGCATGGCTGTTGTTGTTGCCTGCAGCAAGTGAAATTGCGCTGTTCAGCACGTGGATGAGGGTGCATTTCCCGACTTGGAGGAAGGAGACAGGAGGGAGCATTGCGCGTTGAGAAAGAAAGAAAGGAAGGATGTTTTACGTCAAGCGCGCACGCGCCAAGCTTTGCTTGCCTTCATTTACCCGATAGGGTAAGATCTCCAGAATTTTTAAGCGAAGCTGGTACTGATCGACCTGGTAAGTTTGTGATGGCGGTGTTCAAAATATCATCCTCACCAACAAGCTTCCTCACCTACAGCTGGCCCGCATCAAGGAAATAATAAATAAACGAAATAACTTTTCTTTCCAGGGGCTAGCGTTCGAACCTCAGTCCTCCCGGCTAGAACGCGAGTGCCTTGACTATTAAGCCAGGCACATATGCTTGTTCAATTCGAGCTGAACTGAAGCATACGAATGAGTTCTACCAAAGCTGCAAAAAGTCACAGTTTCACCGCAAGGGCAAAGCAGTGAATGCGATAGCAACAAATTGTAGTGTTACACGTAGTGAGGCTGGCAGCTCAGTGTTTTTAAATGCGAAGCATTTCTTAGCGAACCTCGGGCACTTTGAGCGTTTCTATCTACGTATCTATCTATCTATCTAGCCGCCTACGTCTGGCTGCTCTCATGGTTGCCTCCTTAACCCAGTGTAGACCAAAATTCGCATGGGAGGGTAAAAGGATTTGACGAATATGATTGTCGGGTCATGACATGAATAACATGAAAATCCTGTCGCGTACGTCGTCAAACCCTTTCCACTAGACACGTGTGGCACATACCCGTTTTACACGGGCCGCGTTGTACGGGTATGAGCCACAGGTGATTGACAGTTTATATCTACCCAGGAACAGCAAGAACAGACATTGGTAACTGAAATGCGAGAGCGTTAAGGAAAACGAACATCGGCAGCGTTGACTTGCCGAATGGAAAGAATGAAAATTAGGATCCGAGCAGGAATCGAACCCAAGCATTCTGAGTGCCAATCAGGTATTCTACCACTGAGCCACGCCAGGTCTATAAACTGGCTTGGAAAAACAAACTACGCAGGCGTAATATCGGTGCAACGTCAATTGTAGTTGTGGTGCTTGCTATCTAATTTTGCAAGAAATCAATTAGCATTACATGATACTCCTGCGATGTGTACTCCTACGATACATGCGTCATATCAGATTAACGTGTGTAGTCCCAGTGTTGGCTCCGCTTTTATAGCAGTCTATAAAACATTACATTTGTATTCCTATGATTCAGCAAGATATATTGAAGCATTGCTCGACCCGGAGGAATACATTAACGAAAGTTGCATATGATATCCACATCACCGCACCGTAAAGTGCTCTTTGTCCGCCAGAATGACGCAGTGTCCTCTTCATTACTTACGAGGCTGGGCTACGACCTCATGCTGACCGAGGATGATGCCAGATTGGTTGGCAGCCGCTTTGTAGACTAGGCAACGTAGGCCACATACGCCCAGCTAGTCCACGAATACGACAAACGCCATCCACTGATGTTGGTCTACGTAGCACTATCCAGACCTACCAGCATCGACGGCCAATACCTCACGAACGCGAAGGGTGGCTTCAGGTTCTGACATGTCGCCGGCTCTATCGACTCAGAATTTGTCGACGAAATGACCGAGGCATCCACGAATTCCAACAGCTCTACTATACAACATACTTCACTACATGGACACCTCGTCACCGCGATCACGACCGGATCCTATAACAAGTCATGACCAGCTGCTGGTGCTCACTGATCACTTGATGATGACCTTGTTCAAGAACTGTCAGGAACTTCTTCCACGCATGCACAGGGGTTCGTGAAACGTGCGTGCGTTCTCCATCATAAGGGACAAGTATAAGCACTACATATCAACTTACCGCTTGTGGTGTTGGTAACACCCATGTTGCCGTTGGCGCGTTACCCAACCGTAAACAACTGGTATATATAACACATATGTGGCTCTTCAACGTATATGTGTGGGTATAAAATTTATACAAATCTTTAGCGTCATTTTGCGACGTTTCGCTCAGTCAAAAAATTACGCCACAGTCATTCCCGCGACATGCTTCGCATAACATCGACTCCACGGTACGTGGGATCTGCCGAATTTTTTTTATTCAATCTGGCGTAACTACAAAACGCTGCTGTAAGAGCATGCGGCCGCTCCAGGCAGAGATGCTCTCCGCATAGTCACTTCGCGTTGAGAGCGCAGCACGTACAAGGGTATACGAGCCGCCCGCTGTGAAGGCTTTCGAGATAGCGCGCGCGCCAGCGATCGCGACCGTGCCCTTAGATTCAAACTTCGAAGTTGCTGCTCGCGCGACAACCCCCCCCCCCCCCGCCCCCCCCGCGTCTTTTTTCATGGTCGTTTAAGGCGGGCGGGGCGTTTACTGTATGCGACGGCAGGCCTCCCGAGAGGGGAGATGTTATCGCATGCACCTCCGAGCGACGGAAATTGGCCAGCTTGTTTGATTTCTGCTTACGCCGCGTTCGTCGTCCCCGCTCGCATGCTTTTACTCGCGGTAAAACATGCAATGCGCGGGTGGATCTTATCAGTTTGGACTTCATACCGTAAGGACAAGACGGCGACGGCAAAAACCCGTCGAGACTGTCCATATAATTTCTATCGCATTAAAACATGCTAGTTCAGTGCGAGCTGAACCGAAGCTACGAATGCGTTCTACGGAAGATGCAAAAAACAACTGGGAAGCAGGAACCTTCCCTTGGGCGCTTCATTAAAGTATTTCGTGTCGGCGGACTAAAAGCATTCTGTCTGAAAACGCGTAAAGATGATATCAGGAATTTCACATTTCAAGAACATTCCAACTTCGAAAAAAAAATATTGAATTCCTTATCCGCATTTGCCTGATCGCGTGATCGTCTTTCGTTGAGCCGTTCTAGAGGCTGACGAACTGTGGAAAGAACATGAAAGACGCCATGCTGATTCAGTCGGTAAACAGCGTTCCGGGGACACCTGCCACCTCTAATAATAATAACCGCTGGGCCTTAACGTCCAAAAACCGCCATGTGATATGAGAGACGCCGTAGGGCAGGGCTCCGGAAATTTGGCCCCCTGGCGTTCTTTAACTTGCACCTAAGCTTCTCGCGTTTTCGCCTCCATCGAAAATGCGGATGCGTGGCCGCGATACGATCCCGCGACCTTCGGGTCAGCAGTCGAGCACCGGAACCACTAGTTCATCGTGGCGGCCGCCACCCCTATAAAAACTAACGCTTGCGTTAGGAGGAAGTGCACAATGAGAAAGAAAGAAAGAAAGAAGGAAGAAAGAAAGAAACAAACAAACAAAGAAGAGCAGTATGTTTGGCGCGCATTCGCCAAGCTTCGCTTGATCTCCTTTTCGCGATAAGCCAAGGCTTACGGATTTTATTCTTATCTCAAAGCTTCCCTCTCGCCTTAATTTGGAATGACCCCGCATTAAGGTTGTAATATGCCGGCTAATGCTCACAGAAAGAGCACAAGCAGAGTGGGTCCGCAGCAAAATCTTCGCTATCTTCACCTGAACCCAACTGCCGTTCCTTTACGCCAACTGCCCCGAGTAAGCAACAGCTCACGGACGAAAGCGGATAACGTTTGTGGGGGTTGTCCGATCATGTAGCTGCGCCTGGCCGCGTAACAGCCTAGAGCTTAACTTAAGGTATTGCGCTTTTTGCGGAAAACAGCTGCCTTGCTTGCCATAGTTTAGAGTGTTTTCATAATAAGTGCATAATTTCAGAAATAGATGATGTAAGAAACTGCGCCACAGGTACTGCTGATGCTGTAGACCAGACAGTTGTCGCTACTAATGGTTTGGCTCCATGGACAGTGGTCGATATCCGCACGTTCGTATTCGGGACGCCTACTGCAATCCCAAAGTAGAGCACGCAGTGCTGTTAATCGACCACCATTTTCCTAAATAAATAAATAGGAAAGCGCTTAATGTCAAGCGTACCATCTAATCTCCTGACAAGCGGGGCGGATTACCGCTGTCCCGCAATAGAGTGCGTAGTGTTTTATATATAATAGCGCGAGCGTGGCAATGTCCGTATATTCCATTTCATGATCTAGCGCACAAGACCGTCGAATGCAGGGACTGTCTTTGTCAGTTGTCATTCGATCCTTCCTTCTGTTGTGCATGTTCGATCCTGAGAACATAATAAATTTGTTTTATACCTCGCGACAATTTTCTGTGGCAGCAAAGCCAACTCTGCCGAGCCGAAGCGTACTTTTTCACTACGCTGATCCATGTAGTTCTCGAAAGTATTCATCGAACCGAAAAAAAACAAACACAAAACGGGTTCCGAAACCTTTCGTTGTCTGCATACGATAATGTGGAAAGGATTTCTATTGTACGCAATTGACACCACCAGTTCAAATGCATTTCTATCATTACGATATCCACACTGACGCCGGTCACCTGGTAGTTTTCAGCAAGAGCACGCAAGGTTTCAGCAAGGCAAAAGTGCGATGAGCAACAGTTTATGAGAGAAATTACGCATTCGATAAATATAATGTGCGAACATGGTCGGTATTTTCGGTTCCTCATTACCCTGATACAAACACGACGAAGATAGCATAGTGAACAGTGGAGGCATCAGACTCTCGGCGAGGGGCGTTACTATAAGAGCGATGCCAGTGCTTACTATGATATGATTACCAGCATTCTTCGACTGTGCGCTGCGTCCTCGATTTCTTTTTCACAATATGGGTGGCGCTAGCCTGTGACGGGCGTGGTGATGTCGATTATACGGTTTATAATCGACATCATCATCATCAATTATAGGACGACCTCAGGTAATCTTCGCTTCCCATGAATAATAAGCAGCAGTTATTACGTACGTTGATGGTTTTTCGTATCGTCTCAAACGCACAGGTGAACGTCTCAGGGCTAAACTTTGTTTTTCTGCGCCAGATAAACAGAAATCTTTGGACAGGTTGACTGGTGCACGTGCGCTCAAAGGGTGAGTGCAGTAAGAAACATCAAACCATTTTTGTTGACTGTGCACAAGGTAGAGTTTACAATCTGCCTTTGACTTGTGGCGACAATTACGATGGTCAAAACGGCCAGTGTCTCTAATGATAAGCGGCAGGAATGAGAGGGGCGTTTTAGATGCACACTATAGATATTGTACTGCAGAGACCATGAGTGATCGGTTTACAACCAATGCGTATTCATTTCTTAGCAGAAGTGGAAATTAGTTAATCCAATAGATTATTGAGAAGGAATTGTTTCAAAAGTTAGGCGACCCCTTTGTTTCAACACCGTCGTTGCTTTCAAACAAAGAGCTACATTTCTTGCGTGGTGGTAGAAATATCGTAGTATATTCCCACGGAAAATAGCTTCATTGCCTGTCATTGTTTACATATTTTCATATTAAACGCATAATTCCAGGAAAACATTAAGTACCAAACTTGCGCCACATTTGCTGCTGAAGTGGAAGACCAGACAATTGTCGCTCCCACTCATTCGGCTCCATCGACGCCGTCCAGCACTGCGTAAGTGCAGTTCCATCTGATATGGGATAACTCGCTGCTCTCCCACAGTAGAGCACGCAATGCTGTAAATTGGCCAAAGCTTTCTCAAATATATACATAGGAAAACGCTTAATGACGAGCCAGCATCCTCTATTTCTTCGAAGAAATAGATGATATAATAATGATATCTGGGGTTTAACGTCCCAAAACTACGGTGTGATTGTGAGGCACGCCGTAGTGGATGGCTCCGGAAATTTCAACCACTGGGGTGCTTTAACATACACCTAAATTTGAGTACACAGGCCTCAAACATTCCGCTTCCATCGAAAATGCAGCCGCCGCGGCAGGGATTCGATATCTCGACATTCAGTCAGCAGTCGAGTTCCAAGCAATGGACCACCGTGGGGGGCGAAGAAACAGAGGAGGCGTTGGGAAGCGTACTGTCTGATTTCCTAGATAGCGGGATGGCTTCGCGCAGCAGAGCACATAGTGCTTTAAATGAAGTTCGTATATTAAATTTCACATCTAGCGCACAACCGAGGACGGTCTTCATCGGCTGTCACTCGGTCCTTGCATTCTGTGGTGCGTAGTGGGTGCTGAAAACACACTGAATTGTTTACCATTGTTCTATACGGGCGACAAGCTTTGTGGCAGCACAGCCAACTCTGTGGAGCCTAAGCGCACACTTTCTCACTACGCTGCTGCATGGAGTCCTCGAAGCGAAACTTTCTAGATTACGTAGCATGAAAGAAAACATAAGATCTATTCAGTTTTTCCTGTTAAACCATTTTTGCACATTGCAGAAAGCTTATGCGTGGAAAATTTCGTTTTTTGTGGTTTCTTGTTTCCGGCGTTGATTCGCGCTTTTCCGCCCTAAACAACGATGGCGCCGGGGGTGCAGAAGGCGCAAATCAAAACTAAGTCTTGTAAGCGAGCAGAGTGATTGTTCACGAGCTGAAATGCATTCAACTGATATGAGAAACAAAGACAGCGGTTAGGTTCTGAACATTCTTGCCACCTTCAGACATGAGGAAGAAATTGTATCGTACGCAATGACACCACTATTTCAAATGGATCTCTCTCATTGCGATAGCCACATTTTTAGTTTTCAGCAAGACTTCCAGGTCGAAAGCAAAGGTGCGTTAACCAACAGTACACGACAGAAATGACGCATTTCTTGAATTTCTTTGCGTACACGGTGGGTATTTTTGGTTGCTCATTATCGCTGATAGAAACACGTTGAAGATCGCGTAGTATGATGACGGACGTATCAGCGTTATGGCGGGAGGCGTTCCTGTAAAAGCGATGAGAGTGCTTTACCACGATACAATTAAGAGTATGTTTCGACTATACATCGCGTCCTCTATTTTTTTGAAGGGTGACGGCTTGGGCTAGTTGGTAGCTCATGACAAATGTTATAGCGCGAACTCAGCGTACCTTTTGTCCTCGTCTTGAGTTCGCGCTATAACATTTGTCTCTATTTTTTGTTTCAAATATAGGAGGCGTTAATTTGTGACGGACGCGTTGATGTCGATTCTACAATTCAGAGCGTACCTTTTTGTGTGAAAAAACAGTGCGGCAACAGGGCAGCCGGTAGCCTTCTCCTCCTCCTTGCCCTCCTCGTCACCCTCACTTCCTTTTACGACCTCTTGCTATACTATACTATAGCAAAGACGAACGAATGCTATAGTGAGTTACCCTCTCCAGTGGCTTCTAATTGGCCTAATACCCCGCGCATTGCTCGTGGACGCATTGCTCGGGATCCGTGAATTAAACCGTTCATCAGGCTACCGGTCGGCTCTTACACCAGCTTTCAATAAACGCCTTTACAATTAGGAGGAGCTGTGCGCTGAAAACAACTTCGGGCCCCCTTCGATGCCCCTGGAGCTTCAATCCCGTACACTGCCAGCTGCCATGTCTCACGACGCCGCCCAGCAAACGCCTCCCCCTGCACCAACCGCACATCCCAGTCTCCCTCGTGTCCAAGACTCAGTCGTCTTCACTGGCCTCGATGGCACAGACGTGGAGGAACGCCTCGCGATTTAGGAGCGCGTGAGGGTAACCAATAAATGGGACAATCAGGAGAATTGAGAAAATTGGTCTGTGAGTTTCTTACATCTATGAAAGTCGAGAACCGACAATACTGACTTTGTACGGTACGAAATTCAGAGAACAGCGTGTTGCCTTCACCTAAAATTCCAACTTGAGCAATTCCTGCTTTGCTCTTCTTTTTAGTGGCAAATGCACCGAGTGGCCCTCTTGCCTCTTTCAGGAACTTTCAGACCAGCGCTTCTGTGTATTTTTTCTGTCTTTTCTCTCTAATTATATCTTTCTTTCACTATATATATACGTCATTCTTTCTCTCTCTTTCTATTTTTGCTTCCTCTTTCTTTCCATCTATATATTGCTCTCTCTCTCTGATTTTTTTCTTGTGTCTTTTTTCTTCAGTTTTTCTTGCCGTTCTTCCTGTCTATTTCTGTCGTTCCCTTTTTTCTATGCTATGGTTTGCTCTCTCCCCTTTCCCTCGTCCTCACACTCACATCTCTCATCTTTTCCATCGCTACCCAGTTGAAAATGACAACAGGACTTGCCTTGAGACAACAGAAATTTCTGTTGTCACAACAAGATTTTTCTGTAGTTACTACACATTCCAATTGTGGGGACAGACTTCTCTGTTGTGCAGCGCATATTTTTGTTGTCTCAACAGAAGTGTGTTGTGTCGAATGTGTTGTGGTACAAAAGGAAGCTGTAGTACTACGACAAATGTTTATAGTACTCTATAAAAATGTGTTGTCACAATAGGCACCCGGCTGTTACTACAGGAATGTCCCTGCAGTATGCGACAAAATTTTGTTGTACTACAGAAATGTGTTGTGCTACAACAGAAACTAGTTGTCTTAGTGTGTCTTCAATTGTGACAACAGAAGCCTTCCTCAACTAATGCGACAAAAATTTGTAGTACTACGAAAACGTTTCGTGGTACAACAGAAATTTGTTGTCTAAGCATGCATCCAATTGTGACAACAGAAGTGTGCCTTGAGTAATGAGACACACTTCTGCATTACTACATCTTTATTTGCTAGTATTTTCTGTCCTGAAACCTGATGCCTTTATACACATATATATCAACTGAAAACTGATTGTGCTGTATATCTATGAAAAGTATGCTAGTGCCCAATGTGCCAGTGCACGTGCTAGTGCACAAGACAGAAGCATGCAGTCATGATGAAACTGCCCCAGCCATGAATATAGTTGATAGAGCTTGTAGCTTGGGTGAGTTGGTGATTGAATGTCAACATGCATGGCTGCATAGCATAAATTGAACGAAGACAGAAGTGAGGACACAACACAGTGCATGCGTTGTGTCCTCTCTTTTCGTTCATTTGTGTTGTGCAGCCATGTTGACATGAATATCCATTTTAAAAATTTAAATATGGCCATGGAACACCCTTTCCATGGTATCGTCAGGACTGAACTATACATGTAAATGAAGAGAGCAAATTAAGAATTGAATTCCAATTTCAAGAACTGAAGATTCACTTTTTGGGGTTAGCGCAGAACAGCATGTGCATATCCATGTCCTTGCCAAGATAAAAATAAAAAAGAAAGTGGACAAGATAAGGTTTTGGGCTTTACATTGGGAAAACATAATGAGGCATGGTGTAGCAGGGGACTCTGGAATAATTTATACCACATCACGAGCTTTAATGTGTACTTAAATCACATTTAAAGTGCATGCATGTTTCTTCATTTCACCCTCATTTAAGTGGGCTATCATGGACAGATTCAAACGTGCATGCTTCATGCTAAGCAGCTAAATGCTATAGCCTCTTAGCTACCACGTTGGGTAAAAAGCACAATGAACTGAAGTCGTGTATATCTCTTTAATATCAATAATGCATCCAGCCAATACATTTTTCACAAGCACAGAAGTCCAAGATGAGTCTTTTTTTTCTGTGCTCCTTCAAAACAAAAGCTAAGTATACAATCATTACCACACCAATACCATGCTTAAGAGGAAATAAATGTACAAGTTTGAAGGAGACATCATTATAACACCACGGACACGGCCACCTTCGCATGTTAATTGCTTCTTCAGGTGGTATGAAGCAGTGGGGTAGAGCACGTGCCTGTTGAGAGAATCTGGCCTTATGACTATATACAAATGCTTCAAGGAAACTTATATAATTACTCATAAACATAGCTCGTTGCCAGATGCATCACCTTTCAAACTGTGGCAGTCAGTTTCCACAATGTAACTTTTGTTTTCAAGTCTGCCTACTCTTATGAAGTGACTGCGTGTGTGTTTGGTGCTTCTGCTGCAGTGTTTAGATGATGCACACAAGATGCGTGCTATTTGCAACATGCAATCTGGAAAGGCTGCAAGCATGTCGAATGGCCAGTTGCCTGTTGATGAGGAACTATGTGCAAAGTGGCAGAAGAAAATTTGCCGGAAAGATTTTGGTTAATGACAAGTCTCTCCCCATTGTTGTATGCAGCAAGAATATTATTTCACGCCACTATGTTAGAGAAAAATCTGGTCCCTGGTGCAGTGTGAGAAGCATTTGGGGGGTGTCTGCACAACCTGAAATACCTCTGCCCCCTGCAGACCCTCAGCAAAGAAACTGCGTAAAGATAGAAAAGCTTGAGATTCTACTTCTTCGAGCAAGCCAGAAAACTAGAGAGAGCCAGATGGTCATGAGCCTGCCATTTCGTTTGCCCCAAAAAAGAAGGTTGAACAGATCATCACATAAACAATAACAATGCACAACGAGCCAGTTGACACATTTCATTGATAGCGAGGCTTCTGTCACAGGTTACACATTACCCTGTAGGTGGAAGGTCCGCAGCAGCTAGGCGCTGAGAGAAAAATGTTGAGCTTTTACGGTAACAACAAGCACTACACCTCACTCTTATAGAATTTCGTGGATGTTCAAAAGGGGGAAAAAAGCTGCTTTGCAACCTCATTGAACTGAAAGACATTGAACGTTGCAATCCTACCCTGAAAAAATCCTCAGAGTGGATCATACTGTGCCCTATTTTGCTCAAATGCCATGACCGTGCCTGAACCAAGCTGCTGACATCACCACCGCTCACTGTGGAGGTACGCCAGTCGTAGCTCATGATCATTGAAAATGAGTGGTTGAATTAAAGAAAGGCTGCTTTGACAAAGCTCCTCTCCTAAGCCGCACCAGTGCAAGCCTTCATTAAGAGTAGTTGAGCTTTCAATAAAGCCATAGTGCGTACAGGTGATCGGACGTCTGACATGGTATCGGCATCAGACAGGCAAGAAAACAATAGCCGAGCAGCACGAATGAAACTTTTGCTAACAGTGTACTGTATGCGACGAGCTTCAAGGAGTAACCATTTCGTAGAACGTGCCATGTTTTGTTATTTCAGAAAAAATCCAAGCGGAAGAGACTTGTTTTCCTAGATGAATGTCGAATGTCGTCATTGAAATTGTTGAAAAATGCCGTTATTCCTCAGAGCACAGTGCTGGCCAACAAGCGGGCTGGATGCTAATGGCAGCTGATGAAAAAATTGTAGTAGTGTGGCGTCTTGAAACGATTGCGCAGGGTAAACAGCAATAGTGCACCTTGTGGCTCTCGACAGAAGCTATGCTGGCCATGCTTATGCATACCATACCTATGTTCGTGCGTTTGTATGTGTGCGTGTGTATATATACACAGGCAAAATCGAAAAACTTCGAGGAGGGCCTACCCCCCAATGCTACGCCAGTGCACATACTATACGACAGATGTCTTGTCGAAAGTCGTGTTCATGTTGCACATGTTCACAAGCATGCTGGATCTTTAGAGCCACTTAGTGAGCCATCATCTAGTGTAACGGCGAATCACTGAACACACCAAAGTTTCACTGCACCTCCATGGAAGAGGAGTTGCTCTCAAACGAGTTCATTTTTTTAGCTGTGAACCAAACCCTATAGCTAGGGCTCCGTGTTTTCAGCTTTATCCGAAAAAATTCGATAAAATTCGTTGATAAAATTTTTAACAATTCGGATTTATTCGATAAACTCTGATTTCAAGGGCCAATATGACCTCGTGCTGTTAGGGGAAGGAACGAAACCAGGCCTGTGTAAATAAAAATTTTGTGACGGTATTCTGCATCGCAGTCTAGTTAACGTTACTTCAAATTGCCTTGTACTACACCATGTGCTATTCCACGAAAACCTAAGGTGCTGAAAATCTGTATTGTTTAGGACAGAAGAATTGGTACGTTCTTCTTGCTGCAGGCCGGCTGTTCTATTCTCTGAACCTCTTCTTCCTCTGCCTCGATCTCACTGCCCGCGCGCCCGAACATCGGAGTCTGTCATCACAAATATATTTATTGCAAAGAGGCTGTGATCGGTTGCCTTAAGACAAATAGGACAAAGCTACACGCGTCTCAAAATACATTTTATTTGTCAACGTTTCGATCGGAGACCGATCTTCATCAAGGTAAAATTTACGAGGCTTCGATGCGCTTTTATAGCATCGTCCTCCGCGCAGGTAGAGCGAGAAAAAAAATAATAAAAATGTATAAATGAAAAAAAAATCAGTAGCCAGAAGACTACACATATACGCTCGGACATAGAAAAAACACGTGCATCCTCGAAGAAAAAAAAATGGAAAATATATAGATGTCTATATAGATAATCTCGGTGGACACAGTCAGTAAGTACATTCCTTTCGTACACTGTCACGCCCCGCCACTCCGGCCCCCCTCCTCATTTGTTCGTGAAGCATAGTGAGGGGGTGAGGCTTCATAAGAAGGGATAAGCACTTAATTAGGGTCTATGCACTATAAGCTTCACGAGTTTAATATAAACAAATTATCACTGCGTAATACATGCACACAATACACGCGAAATGCTAAAAAACGCGCGTTAGATAAAGACAAGAATTCCAAATATGATATCGTGAAGTATGATAGAACGCCAACAAAAACAAAAGCGTTTTTTTTTTCACTCAATAATAGTTTTAGCGGCGTCACTTCAGTTACAATCACGATCCATGCAATCGACGTGTCACAGCGAGCGCATCATTTCACGGTTTGTAAACAACGATTACCTCGCACGGCGTTTCTCATTGCAAGGCGTTCGTGCATCGAGGGCGATACTTACGCGACGGGCACTTCAACATTCTGGGGGTGGAACTGAATTCCGTTAAGACGAAACAACTGCGCCAATAGGCACACGCCACCACATAATCACACACGCACCAGATGACCACAATTATCTTCTTATAATGCACACCACTGCATATTCTCCACACCTGGTTTGTTTCCTTTCGCATTGTGTTGCGCTAACGGGCTATGTTGGTCGCTTTCTTTCTCTAACGCTTCGTCCGTACATACGTCACTCATATAGGCGCACAGCACGGCGCTTATCACAGTAGATCACCAAGATTCCCACGTTGCGAGCTCCAAGTAACACACACACGCGCGCTCATGTGGCAACGCTAATGCCATGGCTTTCGCGGGCGGTAAATCGTACACAGACGCGCACATTCCGACTCACTTTCACCTGACTGCACACGTATGAACGCGACGACAATCGCCGATGTGGTGAGCCTCAGGTGATATGCTTGGTGTATCCGAGCGATGGAGGGAACACATGCCGTGTTGCAACTTGACGCTGCCGAAACGACGGAACGCACTAAAGCATTGTAAAACACCCGAGCTGCTGCCGCTTCGGTGCACTTCAAATGCGGCACAGTCACAAGCTTCTACTGCATCGGATGACGACCGGCGAGGACGACGCTGGGTACGTGCGGATAACAGCAGGAAATAGTTTCTTCTGGCAGAAGCAAACATCGCAGGAAATTCGAATTGACGGATCCCGGCCTCGGTGCAGCAGTACCTCGCCTCATGTCGCGAACGGCGCCATGTTGCATTTTCATTGGCTCGTCTTAACCGTTACGTCATGATAAAAAGCGGCCGTAGTTGGACGCGCATAATACAAATGGACAGCGGTACAGTTACTTTTTATTCTTAGCTTGTCACCGACTTTAGAGTCTGTGACCGTGGCGCAGTGGATAGCGTGCCCGGCATCTGTTGTTACGGGCCGAGCGGTCATGGGTTCGATGCCCGGTGACGAAAACTTTTTCTTTGCCATCTGATCGTGTATTATTTCAACGTCATTTCCGTGACGGAAATACGTCATTGAAGTCTTGGTGGAGCCCGGCATAAAACACTTTCGTGTTAAACAAGAACTATCATTGAAGCTTACAGTATGATGTCGGGGAAGTTTGGCGCATGCGTTTGCTCCCCATCTATAGCACTCACAGAAAGACAAGTGGCATGTTTAGCGACACAGATATAAATGTAGTCGGAGCATAAGTGACGTCTGTGATACATACAAGAAGCAGGGAATTACTTAAAGTTGAATTAGATTTATGCACGTGTTTCACTGCATAGATAGCACCGATGCTTGGCTCATGCGTGGTTTGCCTACAGTGCCCTTTCTTTCGTATGTTACGTCTTTTCTTCCTCTCCTTTTTGACCTTCTTGTTTCAATAAATTCAGTTGTTAGATGCGCTTCGTCTGTGTTGTTCATGTTTTTTCGTCCTCAACTTTGCAGCGATAAAACAATTTTTCTTTTAAAGCTCGTTCGCATTCGAACTGCGATCGTTGTTTCAGACATGGCGTCGACGCCGCTCGCGGGAGCTCCACGGAAACGGTGAATTTTGATGGATTCCGATTATTATGAGCAGGAATCTCTGGATGATGGTAGAAGCACAGACACGGAAGACGACTTCGATTGGTAAGACTTCAATACGGATGGCGAAAGTGCGCCAAACCACCCCGCAACATCAGCAGCTATCCGCCGGTAAATTTCGTCCTCTCCTCGGGCCGTTTATCACTGCCGGGCGTCGATGTAAACGTATCCGGTGCGTACTACAGGTAGCAGATCTTATCTGCAAGGTGTTAACTTCATTCAGGCCGAAGCATTTGGCGCCGCCTGCCGAACGAGCGGAGTTCTTTCCGCGAAGGCGGCGCGGAGTGTAGCTTGACCCAGTGCTCCGGAGTGCCGCGCAGCGGCTTGATGTTGTTTTTCACCACTGAAGTCGCCAGAGAGATATGTAACCAGACAGATAAGTATGCTTGGATGCATATTTTCGAAACGCCAACGTACAGTGAGGGACGGATCCTGGAGGGAGGTTACTGATAGGAGGTGCGTAAGTTCGTCGCACTTCCGGTGCACATGGGAATCGTTCAAATTCCACGCCTGTATTCTTACTGCTGTCGACGACACGTATTTCCAGGCCTTCGTCCACCGTCATTGATGTCACGGAAAAGGTTCAAGGGGTTGCTTGCCTTCTTGAGTGCCTCTGATCCGTAGAAGACGACAGTCGTATCCCACAGGAAGTTTCACCGCGTGTTTTCTCTATTGCTACACATGAACCATTTTTCTGCGCTAGTTTTTCAACCGCGTTGGAACCTTTCCGTGGATGAGAAAATGGTGAAATTTGAAGGTCCGTATTGTAGTAGGCTGCATATGAGGGACCAAAAAATGAAACGAGGGTAAAAATTATTGGTGTTTGCAGATTCGGAACGGGCTACACTGTTTATTTCGGCGAATACACCGGATGGCCACCCATGGTCCCCTGCACCAACTAAAAATTCAAGATTACCAGAAATGCTAACTATGCTAGGAAAGTAGAGCACAAAAAAATTTCTTGCGATACATGTGCATCCAGCCTTTGTTTCACTGCGTCGCGAAACTGCTTCGCGCGGTGACATGATCTACTAGTGCCTATATTTTTATATGCCTGTAAATAGCCTCTGTACTTACAGAGCTTATATTCGCACTATGATTCTATGAGGGCTTAGCGCTCGAAACATATATTTCGATTTTTTGTTTTGTGTTCACCCTGTGCAAACTGGCGGTAATATATTCACGGTCATTTTTGTTTTTGATGCAGTTTTGTTTGTTTGATTATTTTTTGATATTATTGAAAACCAATGCATTGTCAGAAATTAATTTTGTTAGAAAGACCAATCTTACTTCTATCATTTTATATTCTACACTTTAGCATCAATTAATTTCTGTGCAGAAAAAACTATTTCTGGCTACCCGAACACAACAGATTTTTCAGCGGTCACGATAATGTTAAACAGGGCTGAGCCCGGTCAGCTACCCTACTGTGGAGAAAGGGGAAGAGGAAGAAAATTTAGAGAGGAGGCGAGTAAAATGACTGTTGCAGCCGACGTCACAACAGTTCCGCTTTCGCTGTCACAGGCAGTAAACCGATCCGGTATCCGATGTCGCAGCAGCGCTTTCGTTGCCTTTCGGAAATGCGATGTGCAGACCCATGGTCCCAATATTTTTTCGACAGGGAAAGCTTTCCTTCCAGGTCATGTAGAGCAGTACGGAGGGGAAGTGAAGCCTGTCGTTTGCGTAAGACGGGCAGTAACACAACAGGTACCCAATAGTTGCTTCGACAGCGGAGTCGTTCCATTCTGCGCTGTCGGCCATCTCGATCCTAAAGGGCCCCTCACCACCCCGCGTTTGATGACGAGGGAATGGTTTCCTCCTTGCATTCGCTATCCTTCGGACAGGCCTATGAAATTAAGGCCGTCAGGCTACCCATGACCCCTGCGTTCATCTTGGCCATATTGGGTAGGACATACCAGTGCACATGCCCGTTCTTATAGCCAGTTGTTAGCGCACGCGGGATGACATAGCACGTTGTCCGCAGCGTCGAGGTAAATTGCGTTATAGCGGTCGACGCCCGGAATGCCGTATGTCGTCAGGGCACATAGCGGAGGCTTCTTCGCGTGTCCCAAACGGCTCTTCATCAATCTGACATCATCCTCGGTCAGCATGAGGGCATCGCCCAACCTCATATGAGCTGAAGAGAACACTGCGTCAATCTGGCGGGCCATGCGGACGAATGGATGGCAGTCGAGCGTCTTCCAGGGGTGTCCTGTCTTGAGCTCCCCCATTTGCCCTGCGTTTCAATGTGTAAGTTTGCCATTAATGTGTTGAGTGAGACTGCGAATCACCTGTGGCACATACCCGCATAACATGAACTGTGGTATGCGGATGTGTGGCACACGTGACAGAGGGAAATGATTTCATGACGTAGGCGACAGGTATTTTGCTTTATTCATGCCATGACCAGTGAATCGTCATCGTCGTACACTGATCCCCTGCTATGCCAAGTTTGGTATTGCAAGTTATGGAAACGACCGGGAGAGCGCCCACACGTAGGCGACTAGATAGAGAGATAGAAACGGCCAAAGTGCCTATGGTTCGCTCAAAAATGCTTCGCATTTGATAAACTCCAAAAACACGGAACCCTACTCATAATTCAGACTACGCGTTTTTTGGAGACTGGACATGCCTCAGCGGACCGCACCAGAATTTTCTACTTTTGATGTAATGCACTCGATACCAATGACGCACGCGCTTGGCGTTTCGCATTTCATCTCACAAAGGTTACAGAATCATTTAAGGAGTGGCTTTTCCTAATTATTCGTGTAGTACGATTTAACGGAACCGATATCGATGGCTAATGCGCGAACCAATGCCGCGAATATATGCTATATTCTACGGAAAAAAGGATTTGTCACCGTGTTTCTGACGTGATGAAATAATTTCAGATCTCATAGGAGCTCTGAGTTCATCTGCTGAAGTTCCCACTATGGTCGGATATGAGTTCTACGGTTTACACCAATTTGCGAAATAACAACCTGAACGGAAGTGGTTCACTGTTAGCAGGAGAGTTGACGATGCTCTACCAAATGCAGAGCTTAAGACGTGTAATTCGAGGGTTTCTGGTTCGGGCCCCACCAACGGAAAGTGTGTTTCTTCGTCCACTTTACTTCATTCAGTTTATGTCGTAGTTACTAAACTGAAGTTCAAAACAACAAATAAATACCCCTATGATGTCCTCGCCTTAATTCTAGCATTGCTTTCATTTGATTGTGTCTGACTGAGAAGCGAACCCCCTCGAGCGGCTTCCGTTCTCTGGTTCATTCCTGTAACTCGGGCGTTCGCGAGTCTGTACAGAAAAGAGAATTTTCCCCTGCAGACACAGAAAAGGGAATGATCTGTTTTCCAATTGCGATCACTTCTGCATTGGTCGCAGCTCTCACGTACGCCTCCTGTTCGGGACGCATGCGCGAACCTCGACCAATCCGTGCGGCATAAGTGCTCGTTCATTTATAGAATGCGCACAAGGTCGCGCCTCCGGTACATGCAGCTGGGGGAGAACATTTCGTTTACTTACGACAGCTCGCCACGACTGAGTTTTCCCTTTTCAAGCGAGGCTTGTTATGACTCACAGATATCGGTGGCGGTGTCGTATGCGAAAAACGTAGAAAAATGCGGCCCTTTAAAGTTCGCCAGTCACATGCCTTATTGTATGCGCCGTTTTCCAATAATTCATGCTCTCTCGATCGGGTGCTTGTCGGTGATTTGCCGCTCTGATATGATCATGTGACCTTTTACTTATGTCACTTGTCAGTTCACGTTGCTTTACACGCTGCCTCATTTCATTGTTGCCCTGGTGTGAACGCATGACCGTCGATCGCTTGTAGCAACTGAAGTGTTGCGCTGCCAATCACGTGGATGACGTCTAATTCACGGGTCGGGGAAGGAGATACAAGAAAGAATTGTGAAATGAGAAACAAATAAAAATAAAAAAATTCGGCAGATCCCACGTACCGTGGGAATCGATGTTATGCGAAGCATGCGGGGGATTGTGACCGTGGCATAATTTTTCATGTTGAACGAAACGTTACTGAATGACGCTAGAGAAATGTGGAAGTGCTATAAACACACTCATATGCTGAAGAGTCGCATATGTTTTATAGAACCAGTTGTTTACAGTTGCGTAACGAGCCAACAGCAACATGGGTGTTACCCATGTTGCGAGTAACCACCAGACGCGGTAAGCTGATACGAAGTGCTTATATTCTTCATACTGGATAGCGCGAATCCGAACAGCACAAAGAAGAAACATCAATGCACAGGACAGGCGTTACTCGCAACTAAGCTTCATTCAGCAAAGTTTCCCTGGATATACACACAGCCGAGTGGCACACGCAGGCGCACTGCGCACACGGTACAGCCACAGTTGCAGTTGTCACAGTTGCGTTACAGTTGTTATGCTGATACTTATCTGTTATGATGGAACTCACGCACGTTTCCCGAACCCGTGTGTATGTGTAGGAGGGGTTCTTGACAGTTCTTGAGCAAGGTCATTATCACCGTGATTAGTGAGCACCAGCAGCTGGACCGGACTTGTTAATCGGATTCGTTCGTGATCGCGGCTACGAGAGGTCTAAGTGTAGTGAAGTGTGGGGTATAGCACAGCTGGTGGAAATCCTGGATGCCTCTTACGATGATATGATCTATGAGGCTTCCTGTCCTGCACGTGACAGCGAGGTCTTTTGATGCCCTGTCCACATCCAAGCCGTCTTTCACGCAGTATAAGAACCAGGCCTTGTTGGGTCTTGATAAAACAATGTTGAAGCCACCGGTAATGATGAGTGGCCTGCTTCTATCGGCGGATTTATTATAGGAAGCATTGACTCCGGTTCTTGCGTAATCGACGTGGTCCACGTTGCGGACCACGTGAACGAGTGCATGGTAGATTAGCGTCTTCAAGGGTTGTTCTGTCTTCAGGTTCCTCACTTTCCTTGTGTCCGCCACGGTGGTATAGCGGTTACGGTGCTCGGCTGCTCACCTGAAGGTCACGGGTTCGATCCCGGCCGCGGCGGTCGCATTGCGATGAATGCAAAATGATAGATGCCCGTGTTCTGGGCGATCTCGGTGCACGCTAAAGAATACCAGATGGTCAAAATTAAAGCCCCAACAATTATTATTATCACTTTCCTAGCGTGTCAATGTGTGTGTTCGCGTTTACTGGGTTGGTTGAGAATTTGTATCACCTGTGGCACATACCCGCATAACTTAAACTCTGGTATGCGGGTATGTGCCACACGTGACTGAGAGAAAGGGTTTCATGACGTACGCGACAGGTATTTTGCGTTATTCATGTCATGACCAGTGAATCGCGTTCACCATACAGTGATCCCCTGCTATGCCAGCTTTGGTATATTAGAAGTTATGGAGACGACCAGGAGAGCGCCCAGACGTAGGCGGCTAGATAGATAGATAGATAGATATATAGATAGATAGATAGATACGTAGATAGAAACGCCCAAAGTGCCTGAGGTTCGCTAAGAAATGCTTCGCATTTAATAAATAAATGTGAGCAGTACATCGGGCGAGGGCACGCCAACATTCGCTTGGCTCCATTTACTGCTTAAGGTAAGAGCTCCTGAATTTTCAAGCGAAACTTGTACTAACCGACCTGTGAAGTTAGTGATACTAGTGCTTCAAAAAACCTGCCTCACCAACAATTCCTCGACACCCACAGCTGGCGCGTATCAAAAAACTATAAATCAAACAAAATAAATTTTCTATCTGATGCTGGGGTTTGGTATTTGAAAGCGAGTGCCTTGATAACTAGGCCACGAACATACATACATTCGTTCAAAACAAGATCAGCTGAAGCATACGAATACGGTATACTGAAGATGCAAAAGCCAAAGGGTGAACAGTAAACTTCCTGTGGGCGCTTCATTGAATATTTCATGCTGGCGGATTAAAAGCGATCTGCTGGACAATGCGAAAAGTCTATACCAGAAATTGCACATTGAGAAAAATTCCGTCTTCCAAAAAATTGAATTCCTAACCCACGTTTCCACGATCGCGTGATGGTCCTTTCGTTGGGCCGTTCTAGAGGCTGACGAACCTTGAACAGAACATGATAGACGCCAAGCTGATTGACTCCAATGCGGCGTTCGGGGGACGGCCGCTACCTATAGTAAAACTGAGAGCTTACGTTAGGAAGAAACATGACGCAAAGGCAAAGAAAGAAGAAAGAAAAGAAGAAAGAAAGAAAGAAAGAAAGAAAGAAGGAAAGAAAGAAAGAAAGAAAGAAGGAAAGAAGAAGGAAAGAACGAAAAGATCACTAGATCAGGCACGCATTCACCAAGCTTCGCTTCGTCCCAATATAGCGATAGATCAAGAGTTCCTGATTTAGTTTTTTATGTCAAACCTTCCCTCTCGCCTTCAGCATGTAATGACCCCAAATTAAGATTGCAATATGTGGGCTAAGGCTCACAGAAAGACAAAAGGTGAGCGGGTCGTCAGCGCAGTCTTCGTTGTTCTCCACATAAACGCCACCTGCCGTTTCTTTACGCCAACTGCTCTGAGTAGCAACAGCCCACGGGCGCAAGCGGATAGTGTTTCCGGTGGTAGTCCCATCACTGTAGCTGCGCCTGCCTACAAAAATCTAGAGTTTTAGTTAAGCTTTTTCGTTTTTTGCGGAAAATAGGTAGGTTCCATGACATAGCTTAGAGTACTTTCGTATTAGACGCATAATTTCAGAAAAAAATTATGAAAGCAACTTGCGCCACAGCTACCGCTGTAACTGAAGAACACACGGTTGTCACTTCTATTCATGTGGCTCCATTGAGACGGACCGTCCGCCCTTCCTGGGCCTCAATATACAAGGGACAGCTTACTGCACTCCCACAGTAGAGCACGCAGTCCTGTAAATCGAGCACCCATTTTCTAAAGAAAAATTACACCATCACCAACTAAAGGGAATCATGTGGGGATGCGAAGCAGCGCATGGGTCGACTTAAAGTTTGTTCATCAAGGGCTTTTGCCCGATGTTAACGCGTACCTGCAAGTGTGGCAAACTATGAATTCAATGCCGAGGGTTTGTCCATCCTCCGTTTGTTTGTAGCGTTGTAGTAGCCACCTCTAGCTCGTGAGAAGCGCGCGTTCTGGTATGCAGTAGAAGAAGACGACGTTGACGAGTGAGACTCTCGTGCGTGTTCGCCTGTGTGGCGTTCTTTTAAGTGCGAATGCACTTTATAAGCGACCCTGAATCCGCCGTCCCATAGCAACGGCGCGAGGAGCGGAGAGGAGCGTCTGTAGCAACGGCGCAGCGACGTCACGCCCCACGTGACTGCGCGCGCTCCGCCCTCCGCTCCGTGGCTGCGCGGCTGCGCGCGCCCCGCGCATTGCCTGTGGTGATGAAGGCCGGCGGCGAGACGCCGAACGAAAGCGTGCGAAGCGAGCCGAGCACCCCGAAGCCGATCTGGCGCGGGGACGCGCGATGCGTGAGCGAGCGCGGGCCCTCGAATTCGATCGGCCGGACGCGCGCTTCAAGCGAGACTTCCTGGACCGCAGCTTCGGATATAGCTGCGCGGTGTGCGATCGACTGTGGTTCGACAACAACCTGAGCCCCATCTCGGGCGTGCGCAACGCCGCCAACAAGTTGAACGCGTTGCGGGTTCTTTGGAACGAGTTCGGAAGACAGATCATCATCATCAGTAAAAGTGCTTTGCACTTAAAAACGGCCAGACCTCCGTGGGTCGGCTGGCGCGTGCTCTCTCGCTGCCGTCTCCTTCGCTCGGCTCTGCAGTTCAGTTGCGCGCGCCCCTCAGAGCATCACCCGTGCTTCGCACTTCCCCATACTCCCCTTCGGGGAAATGCGGGTTTTTCTTCTTTACTACATGTCGTGTTTTCAACGACACCCGAAGACAACATTTGAGAAGTAACGCGCCGCGAGGCTCCCTCTTGGCACACTTTCTCTTTAGCTCGGAGTCGCCAGATGGAAGACAAGGCTGCGGAACGGAGGGTACAGAAGGCGGCGGCAGCGCGCGCTCGCAGACAGAATCCTGAGGTGAGAGCCCGCGAGGCCGAAGCAGCACGTCGACGCCGCGAAGCAGATTCCGCCGTTCGAGCCCGCGAAGCCGAAGCTGCTCGACAAGCTGCACGGCTGCGGCGCGAAGACCCCGCCGTTCGAGCCCGCGAGGCCGAAGCTGCTCGACAAGCTGCACGGCTGCGGCGCAATGACCCCGCCATTCGAGCCCGCGAGGCCGAAGCTGCACGGCTACGCGCGAATCGGATCTTCAAATAGTGAAGGACCGTGAAGCGGCGAGAAAGCGCGCGTACGGGCAGGCAGAGCCCGAGGCTGTGCGAGCACGTGAAGTGGCTGCAAAACACACCAGGCGGGCTCTGCCCGAAGGCGCCGACGCGCGCTTCCAGCGGGACTTCCTTGATAACAGTTTCGGCCATAGTTGCGATGTGTGCAACATATTGTGGTTCTCAAACAATCTAGTCACAATATCTTCCATCAAGAAGGACCACGCTCGCGCCAATGCCATCTCCGTGCAGCAGCGCGAGTTCGCTTCACCCCACTCATCATCATTCACCACGTGGATATGCTGTGATTTTATTGCTATTGCTGTTACTCGTTCCGAACTTTTGTTAGAGCACCCCACGCGGGTTCATCGCGCGTCTGCAGAATCTCGTTCGCGGACGTCATCACATGATTGCTGGGAGAGTGTAAGGGGGAGTGGCCACAGCGTCTTACCCAGGCCCTTACACAGGCCGGAACGCCCTAGCGCGTGCCAGCACACATGGTTTTTTCTCCGTTACGCCAAGCAAGGACAGCACACGGCAGCCCGGGCCCCTAAAGGGCTCTGCACGTATCATCATCAAGGTGGTCGAAGAGCAAGAGGAAGAAGACTTCTCCGTAGCGCGAGCGCGCGCTCAGATGGCTGTGATAGGTGGGCAGAAAGCGGACACGTTCGCGAATGGAACTACGAACACAGCCCAACGCAAAAGCTGCTTCCCATCTAAAAAAATACATCATCTCTCTCTAAAGGGCACCATGTGGGGATGCGAAGCAGCGCATGGGTCGACTTAAAGTTCCGTTCATCACGGGCACCTTGCCCCATGCTAACGCGTCCTTGCAAGTGGAGCACTCCATGAATTTACTGTAGTGGCTGTTGCTGTTCCTCGTCCCGAACTCTTGTTAGAGCACGCCACGCGGGTTCATCGCGCTTCTGCACCCATAGAGTCCACGGCGTAGTACCTAGCGCCTTACACAGGCCCGAACGCGCTAGCGCGTTCGATCACATGCTTTTGTCTGCGTTACACCAAGCTGGGATGGCATACGGCAGCCCGGGCCCCTAAAGTACTCTGCACGTATCATCATCAAGGCGGTAGAAGAACAAGAGGAAGAAGACTTCTCCCTGGCGCGAGCGCGCGCTCAGATGGCTATGATAGGCGGTAGAAAGCGGACGGTCGTGAATGTAACTACGGACACAGCCAAGCGCAAAAGCTGCTTCGCATCTGATAAAGAGGAAAACGCTAAATGAACAGCACCATCACCACCACCACCGTCAAGACTACTATCTAGTTTCCTAGACAAGCTTACCGCAGTCCCGCAACAAAGTACATAGTGCTTTAAATTAAATAGCGTTCTGTGGCGTAAGCTCGTCAATGTTGGTATATTCTATTTCAGCATCTAGTGCACAAGACAAGGACGTAGTCAAAACCGACGATGACAGGCGCTGTCTTCGTTCGCTGTTACTCGGTCCTTCCCTCCTGTGTGTGTGTTGCATGATGAAAATACTGTAAATGCTTTACCAATTATTTCATACCTGGCGACAACTTTCCGTGGCAGGACAGCCAACTGTGCCGAGCCGAAGCGTACACTTTTTCACTAAGCTGCTGCATGTAGTCCTCGAAAGTAATTATTTATAGGTTACGTAGCATAAAGGAAAACCTAATTGCTATTACTTTCATTTTTATGTTAAATAATTATCGCACTGCGAGAAAGCTTATCCCGTAGGGTTTTTTTTTTACTGTTTCCGGTTTTCCGGTATCGGTTTCGCGCTTTCCCGCCCCCTTACAAAGATGGCGAAGATGGTTGAAGTAGGCACACTTCGAAGTTTGTAAGCGAGTGTGAGCGTTTGTTCATGAGGTGATAAGTATTCATCGAACAGAAATAACAAAACACACACACAGATGCATCCCGAAACATTTTGTTGTCCGCATACGATAACGTGGAAAGGATTTATATTGTACGCAATTGAGACCAAAGGTTCAAAAATGATTTCTCTCATTGCGATAGCCACATTAACGCCGGCCACCTTGTAGTTTTCAGCAAGACCACCAGATTGATGGCAAAAGTGCGATCAGCAACAGTACATGACATAAATGATGCATTCGGTAAATTGCTTTGCGTGCAAGGACGGTATTTTCGGTTCCTCATGGTCGCTGATACAAACACGTTGAAGATGGCTTAGTGTAACACTGCATGCATCAGCGTCATGGCGGCAGGCGTTACTATAAGAGCGATGAGAGCGCTTTACCATGATACAATTACCTCCATGTTTCGACTGTGCAACGCGTCCCATACTTTTTTCCAAATTATAGTAGGCGCTAGCCTGTGACGGGCGCGTTGATGTCGATCATACGGTCTGCAGCGTGCCCTTCTCTGTGCCATAAAAAAGACAGAAGAAAATAAGGGGGCAGCTACGCACTTGCGGCGCGAAAAATGAGGAAACAGCGGAGCCGGTGGTGTTCCCCTCCACCTTTCCCCCATTCCCACCCTCACTTCCCTTACCCTCCTCTGCACCGTAAGTTTTGCTGTAGTAACGACACCGGAAGTGGCGCTAGTGACTAGCTAGACCACTATGCTGTGGCACATGCGGGCGCCCACAGTGCAACGAAACTTAGGAAATGGTTTGTTCTCTTCACGTAGAATTTGCAGTTCAGTAATTCCCGCTTTGTCGTCTTTTTTTCCGCAACTAAAACAGCTGGGTTCAATAAAACAGCTTTTACGCCCCTCCGTGATTCAGAATATTCTATAGCTGACAGAGTGGTCTACTGCAGGCGATCTCAAACTTTCTGGCTTTGGGGAATCCGAACGGCTTTTCGAGAGTGCCGTTGCACTCTTGAGCATGAAGACAATCGAAAGCGCGGGGGGGAGGGAGTGATAACGCCTTTCGATGCGCTAAACCACAGTATTAACACTGCCCGCGTTGGCCTGTTCTCTTTTTTTTAATATCGAAGGCCATCGCCGTTGATGTAGAACTCTGGATAATACATAGACTGTATAGACATAGATGTCCCCGGGCGCCGCTCCGCGAGTCGTGTAAAGCGCTCGCCGACCATTTAATGTATGCTTCAGGCACCGCGCATCGTAAGCAATGCGTTCACGCAAACGATGCTCTAAATGTACAGAGTCCCCTTTTATTTTTTGCAAAAGAAAAAGCAGGCATGCCCGTCGCACAGTGGAACGGGTCTACAGATACACGTACCGGTCGTAAGCTACGCCTAAATGCTCGCGTATATAATGCTGTTAGAACTCTGATAATTTTAATACGGTCTGTGTAATAAAAAAACGCTGTGTGAATGTTTGTTGGTCATTTGCTTTAGTACATTCAAGCATATTATGCAGCTGTGTGACGTGTGTTAAAACGTTCAGCAAGTTAGATTTTGGTTTTCTTGGCATAATTATATAGCTGTATAGTTGAGTGCTTCGAGTGTGGGGCGAAGATAAAAACGCGTGCCTTTTGTGCGTTTTTTGAACAGGCATACAACGCTAATATGCACTGTTGTTGTACTCTTTGGGGTATTCAATAAAACAAGAATGCTGTTTTATATTGCAACAGTTTTTATTTCATCTGTGTTAAGAGATCACGCAAACAACTTGGACTCATGCACGTAAAAAACGTACGCCGTGCATCGCGCGCACACATTAAAAATTGGCCTATCATTTTAAAACAACTATTATAGAACAGTCGACGGAACAAACGGCATGGTTGTGTAGTGGAGCAGCGTCGGCAGTGCAAATATCAAACCAGAATTAAAAAAAAAATAAGAGAAAATCGGCGAGTAACGGGCTCTTTGCCCACGGCTTCTATGAGCCGCGCGCATCCAGTTTTCGCCACAGTTCACCATTGGTGGGGCCACCTGTGCAGCTCAAAGCAGCAGCGCACGAGGCGGATACTGCATTCGTATGCTTCGGTTCAGCTTGCTGTGAACGTGCCTATGCGCGTGGCCTAGTGGTCAAGGCACTCGCTACCGGATAGGGGGGAGCCGAGTTCGAACCCCAGCACAGGAAAGAAAATTTATTTCGTTTGATTTATTATTCGTTTGATGCGCCAGCTGTGGGTAAGGAGGGACTGTTTATGATAGGAGTTTTTCGAAGCACCACTATCGCTAACTTCACAGGTCGGTCAGTACAAGCTTCGCATGAAATTCAGGAGCTCTAACCCAACGCGGTAAATGAAGGCAAGAGAAGCTTGGCGTGTGCGAGCCTCCTATTTATTTATTTATTTATTTTATTTCTGATTGCACAATGCTGCCTTATGTCTATTTCCCCAACCCGGGAATCGGACGTCATTCACGTAAATGCCAGCGCAACATTTTAGTTGCTATATGCGTTCACACCAAGGCAACCACTAAGTGAGGCAATGTGTAATGCAACGTTAAATGACAAGTGACATCAATAAATATCACATTATCATATAAGAGCGGCGAATCGTAGACAGGCACCCGATCGAGAGAGCATGAATTATTGGAAAACGGCTCATACAAGTAGGCATGTGACTGGAGAACCTTGAAGGGCCGCTTTGTGTACGTTTTTCGCATACGACACCGCCACCGATATTTGTGAATCATGAAAAGCCTCGCTTGAGAAGAGAAAACTCAGTCGTGGAGAGCTGTCGTAAGTAAACGAAATCTTCTCAGCCAGCTGCATGCACCGGAGGCGTGACCTTGTGCGCATTCAATAAAAGAACGAGCATTTCTGCCGCACGCATTGGTCGAGGCTCGTGCAAACGTCCCAAACAGGAGACTTACGTGAGAGACGCGACCAACGCAGAAGAGATCGCAATTGGAAAACATATCGCTCCATTGCGTGTGTCTGCAAGTGAAGCCCTTCGCCAGAGAAAGTTACGTTACTAGTACTTCATGGAATGCGGAATCAAACGCCTTCCTAAAATCTCTGAACAAACCGAGTGTGTACAACCTATGTTGGATGTTTGTAATTAGTTCATGTTTAATAATAAGCAGAGGTGCTTCACAAGATATCCTTTTTTTGAAAACCATACTGAGCCTCACTGATCACATTGAACTTGTACAAACGTATGTACAAACGTATGTACAAAGAATTTGTACAAACGTATGTTTATTGCGTTCTCAAATACTTTACATAAAACAGGAAGAACAGATATTGGAGTGTAGGCGGTGAACAGTCTTTTATCACCACCTTTAATGACAGGGCATATTCTCGCTATTTTTAAGCGGTGTGGAAAATGCCAGTTACGAACATTCTGTTTTTTTATATAAAAGATTATTGGGGCTAAAATAAAAGCGACGTAATTTAGCGGCGTTGCCTTTATCTCGTCCAAACCAGCCGCTACATTATTCTTAATCTGGTAAATGATTGTATTACTTCCACTGATGTTACTGGGCATTGGAGCCCAGAGTTTGGGAGGATGTAATACTTTATTGTAATACAAGGAGCAATATTGCTGTCGTTTTTGTATTCTGGACTTGTCACAAATACTCATTCATCATATTCGTTGCTTCACTATGAAATATAAGGTGCCTGCGTTAGTGTGAATGCATAGTGGTGGTGCTTGTTCTTTCTTTCACATTATATTCTTAACCTCATGCCACAGCTTCCTATAGTCGTGTTTTTTTTTTATTTTCGTGAACAGCTTTTCTTATTATGTTTCTGTCTGGCGATGTCCGTGAAGGACATCGTATACTATCGGGTTCCGCGAGCAGCGAGAACGAATGCAACTCGCTCCAGTTTTACCCCGTCAGTAAAATTTATTCACTTAGACAAGCAAATTTGCATTGCATTTTGCATTTAACGAACCTATCGCACGGCGCATCCGACCATCGGGTGTCTGCGTGTAGCAGTACACCAACGTGGTAGGAGCACTAAATACTCGCCGTCTAGTGCGCGCCATGAAACTTGCACGATTTGCAAACCCGTTATGCATAACGCGCGGGGCACTGGTAATTCATGCTCGTGAGGGTTCAAATCCATTCAAACGACATTAACGGGCACCTCGGCGCTTTATTCGTGGCTCGCCGCATTGTCTTTCATGTGGCACGCACAGTTTTCATTCTCGGTGATTTGCCACTTATCTATGTTGGGTTTGTAATCAAGACGTGCAACGAGCGTTTCGATATGCGTAAGAGGCGTCGCTTCGTGCCGGCTGTGGGCTACACAAGCATTCAGGCGTAGCTTACCGCCGGTACGTGTACCTGTCGACAACCGTTTCAATGTGCGATTCGCATTCCTCCTCTTTTGTTTTGCACGAAATAAAACAGGCCTCCGTACATCTCGGCTTCGTTTGCGTGCACACATTGCTTACAATGTGCGGTGCCAGAAGCATACTGTGCATGGGCGGGCCGTTTACTCGACTCGCGGAGTGGCGGGGGAGACATCGCAAATCTATGTAGATCGAGAGTTCTACATCAACGGCGATGGCCTGCGATGTTGAAGAAGAGAACTGGCCAACGCGGGCATTGTTAATACTGTTGTTACGCGCGTCTAAAGGCGTTATCACAACCCCCCCCTCCCCTGCTCTCTGTATATTCTTCATGCTCAAGAAAATTTAGGGGTACCGCGGCACTCTCGATAAGCCATTGGGGTCCCCAAAGCTAGACAGTTTGAGAACGCCCGTGCTTGATCACTCTGGTGGATAAACATGTTCTGCATTACGAAGGGACATAAGAAGCTGCTTTTCGAATCCAGGTGTTCACTTGTGAAGAAAAAAAAAAGGACATGGACAAAGCGGGAATTACTGAATGGGAAATTCTACGTGGAGACAACAAACCATATCCTAAGTTTCGTTGCGTTGAGCTCCCGCACGTGCCATAGCATAGCGGTATAGTTAATCCCTAGCTCCACCTCCGCCGTTACGACCGCACAAGTTATGGTGAAGAGAAGAGTAAGGAGTGAGGGTGAAGAGGGGAAAGGTGGAGGGGACGCCGCCGCCTCCGCTGTTTCCTCATTCTTCGCAACTATGCCGTGCTGCCCCTCACCCCGGCCCCTTTCTTTTCTTCTTTCTTTTTTTTTTGCACAGAGAAACGCACGCTGTAACCTTATAATCGACATCAACGTGTACGTCACGGGCTAGAGCCTCCTATATATGAAAAAAAAATAGAAAGCGCGATGCACAGTCCAAGCGCGCTGTTAATTGTATTGTAGTAAAGCGCTCTCATCCCTCTTATAGTACGGCCTCCCGCCATTCCGCTTATGCGTCCATGTTACACTACGCCATCCTCGACGTGTTTGTATCAGCGACAATGAGCAACCGAAAATACCAACCATCTTTGCAAAACAATTTACCAAATTTGTCATTTCTATCATGTATTGTTGCCAATCGCACTTTTGCCTTCAAGCTGGTGGTCTTTCTGAAAACTACCACGTCGCCGGCGTTAATGTGGCTATCGCAATAAGAGAGATCCATTGAACGGGTGATATCCTCTGCGTACAATACAAATCCTTTCCACGTTATCGTATGCAGACTACGAAATGTTTCGAAACGCGTCTGTTTGTTTGTTTGTTTTTCGTTTGGATGAATACTTATCAACTGATGCCCAATCGCTCACACTCGCTTGCAAACTTCGAAGTGTGCCTGCTTCAATCCATCGGCGCCGTCGTTGTTAATAGGGGAGCAAAGCGCGAAATCGACGCCGGAAATCCAGAACAGCAAAAAGCCGAAAATCCCTCATAGATACGCATTCTCGCAATGCAGAAATATTGAACGAAATAGGAAATAAAAAGCTATTAGGTTATCATTTATGCTACGTGCTCATGTATACCCCATAAAGTGGACGGAGGATGACCGCTGCCGTAGCTCGGTGGTAGAGCTTCAAACGCGTTCTTCGAAGGTCGAGTTTTGGTGCCTGCCGGCGGCAAGTTGTCTTTTCGTTCACTTTATTTTCTTCGCATTTATTTCCTAATTACTAAAAATGACAACCCCAATAACTTCATTGGCATTGTTGTCTGTTACTTCTCATTATTATTGTGCTACAAAGAAAAACGAGCCCTTAAAGTAATCTTCTTTCCGTAATCCAGAAGGAATTACTTTCGAGGACACATCCACCACCGTTGTGAAAGAATTACACCATTTCCCGCTAAAGGGGCCCATGAGGCGATGCGAAGCCGGATCAGTTCCACGTCGCGTTCCGTTGGCGTTCTTTGGGCATGCTACCGACCTCGCGTCGTGGAACGCGAAGAGGAACGCTACGCGCGTCTTGTCTTCCCTCTAGCCTGGCCGTTAATTCTCACAGGGCGAGCGGGGAACGTATCGGCATGCGTGCGAGAGGGGCAGTGTAGGAGACAGAGGGGGAGGGGACGCGCATGCGCTCGTGCCTATCGCGGCGTTGCGCAGGAGAGAATTTCGGCATGTCTAGCCCGCGTTTCAGATGAAGAGTGGAAGGGGGAGGGGAGAGGGAAGTGGATAGGAGGAGGGGGCAGGAAAGTGGAGAGGGCGGGGAGGGAAAGTTGAGAGGGTAAGTTATGAGGGGGAAAGGGTAGAGGAGAGGGAAGTGGAGATGGAGAGGGGAGAGGGTATGCCTGCGCAGTAAGGGTGGTCACGCCGCACACCACCACCACCGGATTGAACTCCGCCATAAGATACTTCGCATAAAGGTGTACGCATTGGCCCGGTAGAGCTGGCTGTGCTGCCACAGAATGTTGTCGCCAGGTATAACATAAATGGTAAACCATTTAGTGTGTTTTCAGCATCCAGCACGCACAACAGAAGGGAAGGTCCGAGTGACAGGTGACGAAGACAGCGCCTGTCATCGTGGGTTTTCACTCCGTCCTTGTCTTGCGCTCTAGGTGCTGAAATAGAATATACCAACATTTCAAGCTTACGCTATTTCCTTTAAAACACTATGTACTCTCTTACGGGGCTGCGGTAAGCCGCCCCGCCCCGCTCGTCTAGGAAATTAGTAGTACGCTTGTGATTAAGCGTTCTCCTATTTATTCTTTAGGAAAGTGGTGGTCGATGTACAGCACTGCGTGCTCTGCTGTAAGAATGCAGTAAGCTGTCCCATGTACAGCTGAAACGACGTCGCAATAAGCCTTCTAGTGTCCATGGAGCCAACTGAATAGGAGCGAGAGCTATCTGGTCATCAGTTTCAGCAGAAACTGTGGCGCAAGTTTCTTACATATTTTTTTCCGAAATTATGTGCTGCCACAGAATGTTGTCGCCAAGTATAAAAGAAATGGTAAACCATTTAGTGTGTTTTCAGCATCCAGCACGCACAACAGAATCAAGATACGCTAAACTATGGCAAGCAACTCAGCTATTTTCCGCATGAAACGCAAAACCTTAAGTAAAATTCTTGATTCCACGCAGTACAAACGCCATCAGAGACGCTGTTACTGCCACCCCAAACGCTGTCCGCTTGCGCCCGTGAGATGTTGCTTAGAAATACCTGTTGGCGTAAAGAAACGGCAGGTGGGGTTCAGGTGCAGAACAGTGAAGATTTTGCTGCCGGCCTGCTCGCCTTGTGTTCCTTCTGTGAGCCTTAGCCCACATATTACGACCTTAATGCGGGGTCATTCGAACTTGAAGGCCAGAAAGGTTTGCGATAAAGAATAAACCCAGGAACCCTTCACCTATCGAAAATGGGAGCAAGCGAAGCTTGGTGAAAGGGTGCCTGACAGTCTCTCTTGGGATACTTAAACGGAGAAATTTTGGTCTGTCTTTCTGTTTGCCGGCACGTCACTCGATTCAGCCACTTGGCCAAAGTTCAACCACTTGCCCAAGGGCCAGCCATTTTGAACGGCTGACTAGGTTCATACTTATTTACATTGTCGATCAAAAAGCACACATTACGCATATCTGAGGCGCAACATCACTAGGTAGTATAAGGGGTGTGTTCCTTTAATAGAAAATGCATACATACCTAATTCTAAAGACCCTAGTTTCTTAAGCTGCGCTGAAAATGCGACTGCGCTGAAATTTGCCTTCCTCCGTGCCCTCTTCACGAGCTCATTATTGTGTTTCGGTTTCGGTTCTGTATTGCACTGTACTAATGCCATGGGGCGCCGCTCTGGCATTCCTGTTTTACCAGTTTTACCCAGGCGACGTGTAAATAAAAGATTGTGTGGAGAGTACTCGTTGAGTGCGGACGTTTCTATCGCTTCAGCGCTTCGCGCCAAACGGCGTGTTCGGGCTGGCTGGCGTCCCCGCCGGTCGCGTTGGTCACCGCCGGCCTTCGCCTGCTGCTGCGCCGGGACTACCAGCCCGCAACACAGCAATCATGTTTTCCGACGTATTGCCAGATGACGTCCATATCTCACGCAGCGCCTCTTCTATCGTCTTAGACGACATTTTTTCTTGTTCTTTTGTTTTTTCTTCTTTTCTTTCTTTCGTTCTGTCCTTCTTTCGTTCTTTCCTCCTTTCTTTCTTTTTTTATAGGTAGCGGCCGTCCCCGGAAAGTTGTCTTCGCGCGGAATCGACGTGGCGTCTTTCATGTTCTTTCCAGCGTTCTTCAGCCTCTAGAACGGCCAACGAACGGCCCACCCCGTGATTATGAAACCGCGGGTTACGAATTAAATATTATCGAAGTCGGAATCTTCCTCAAATGAGGAACTTCTTATATCGACTTTACGCTTTGTCTAGGGGATGGCCGTAAGTCCGCCAACGCGGAAATAGTTAAATGAAGCGCCCACTGCAAGTTCACTGATTCCCAGTAATTTTTTACATCTACGGTATACTGCATTTGTATGCTTCAGTTCATCTTGCTTTGAACGAGCCTATGCACATGGCATAGTGGTCAAGGCACTCGCTTTCGAACTGGGGGGAACCGGGTCCAAACCCCAGCGTTCGAAAGTACATGTATATTGTTTTACTTATACTGTCATCGCTATGCGCCAGCTGTGGGAGAGGAGGGTTTGTTGGTGACGAGGGTTGTTTGGAACATCACGATCACAAGAGAGCGAGATACTCTGTTTTAGAAAAACAGGATTTTTGCCGGCGTCTGTCTACCGCTGGCATGCTACTCTAACTTCACAGGCGGGTGAGTAAAAGCTTCGCTTTAATATACAGGAGCGCTTACCCTATCGATGCTAACGTGTGAAGCAGCGCACGGCGACAAGGCATTAATACTTATTTTTTCCCAAAGCGATAGAATGTTCCGCAATTTGACGGAAGGTAAAACGCACTTCTAATAAAGCAAGCGGTCTTATTAGAAAACCAAAATGTAGAGACGATCCTAATCCTTGACTTAGATGTCTGGTAGTGCCACTCCCACGTCGGCGTTCGTGCTCCCTCGTGAATTCCTTGGCTTAGTCGCTCTCCCGAAGCGTATCTCGGAGGCCACTTACAAGGAAGCGCGTCGCTGATATCTGCTCTGCCAAGTGCCGCCACGAAACCAGCTGCTTACAGTCCTTCGATGGACTCAATACATATTTTATTAATCATCCTGACAGTCAATTGAGCCTTATTTTATTTGATGTACTGCTTCGATAGCGTACGTATCCCACATAATCCTGAACTTGAACCAGAAGCCTCTATTAGTAACGGAGCTGTTCAGGCCGACAGCAAAGAGACTGGTGTCCGCAGAAAACCGCCTCGGAGTGCCTCGCGTATCCTAGCAACCGTTAAGGACACATCTGCGTCACACACGATTAGCGTCAGCTGCGCATGCGCCGTGATATCACGTATACTCACGTGAGTATTACGTGATTCATGTGATATCAGTGTCACAAGGCAACAGTACGTTACGCGACAGCATGTCAGGTGACTGCTCACGTGACTAGTGTCATGTGACAACAAAATGTCGCGTGACTACTCACGTGACGAAGAGTCTTGTGACTAGTAACCTGACCAGTGTCCCGTGGCAACAACATGCCACCTGGCTAGCCATGCGACACGTGAATAGTGTCACGTGGCACTAGTCACGTGACGTCCCTACCAACTGTGGAAAGAACCTTGCATTATTTTGCGGAACCTCGCATTCCTTGGCATTACCGCGGAAACACCAGGACCAGGTAGGTGCCAGCAGCTCCGCTGGGTCTTTACCTTTCCGCCACAAGTGGAGGCTACGTTCTTTTTTGTTTATTTTTCAAAATACTTTCTTTAAGCGAAGCATCTATCAGTTACAGACTTCAATAGCGGCAGCGGCATAGGTTGTCAAAAAGTCGGCCCCACCTAGTATAGACAAGTGCGCCTGTACACAAATGACGCCCTCGATCGTGTGCCGGTCGCATGAGTATCCACCGTTTTAAATTAAAGTACCTCGCGTTGCAAAGTCGATCAAGGGTGTCGTCTATCCGTGGGAGAGGACATACGTCCTTCTTCGGGATTTTGTTCAGGTGGCGATAGTCGACGCAGAAGCAAAGGGTCCCGTCCTTCTTCGCTAACACCACGGGAGATGCCCACGGACTCTTGGACGGCTGGATAATATTGTTGCGTCGCATTTCGTCGACTTGTTTCTTAACGGCCTCCCGTTCCCGCGTCGAAACTCGGTAGGAACTCTGACGGAGAGGTCCAGCGTTCTCTTCCGTTATAATGCTGTGGTAAGCAATATGCGTTTATCAGACTCGCGATGTCGACGAGAGACAGTCCTTGTATTCCTGCAGAAGGCATCGGAGCTGTTCCTTTTGGCGAGCAGGAAGACTTGGGTTTACGTCGAAGGGTGGCTCAGGGGTCGTCGTGATGCATCGCTGGTGGCCAAGATTTCTTCGATTTCGGCGACCATCGTCCCTTCGTTCACGTGCTTGTACTCGTTGCTGAAATTTGTGAGCATAACAATTGCTTTCCCTGCCCGCAGCTCGGCTACTCCTCTTGCGACGCAAATCTTGCGGTTAATCAAGTGGTGCTGGTCGCCTTCAACGACGCCTTACAGGTTTGCTGATTTTTGAGTGTTTATGGAAATGATGACGCTGGTGCGAGGGGGAGGGTTGCATGGTCTTCCAGCACATTCAAGGCGTGCTTTCCTGGATGTGTGTGCAGTGGTAGTGATTTTTGTGTGGATCGTGTTATTGATTGGGATCTCAGGTCGATGACTGCACCATGTAAGCTTAAGAAGTCCATACGAAGGATGACGTCTCTCGTGCAAAGCTGTAGCACAACGAAGCTCGCGGGATAAATCCGGTTGTTAATGGCGACTCTTGCTGTGCAGATTCCCGCCGGCGTCATTAGGTGTCCTCCGGCAGTCTGAATTTCGGGGCCTTCCCAGGCAGTCTTGACTTTCTTCAACTTCCTGGCGAACGGTCCACAGATGACAGAGTAGTCGGCTCCGGTGTCGACGAGAGCTGTGGCTGTGTGGCCGTCGATAAGAACATTGCGGTCGCTAATTCGTCGCCTTGCGTTGCAGTTAGGTCGTGGCGTTGGGTCAAGGCTACGTGGGTTTGTTCCGCTGCTTCCGCGTTGCGTCGTCAGGTCTACTTCGTTCCGCGATGTTTCGTCGTCAGGGCTCTGTCTGGTTCTCGTCGTGTCTTGAAGGTTTCGTCGTGGCGTAGTCGTCGGTGGAGGATCTGCGTGATTTCGTCGTACAGCAACCTCACCTCAATATGTGGCTGCGCTTCCATTTCCGGATAAGGGCTAGGTGACCGGCCCCGGGTTGAGCCAGTGTATTGTCGGCGTTAGGGAGAGAGGTAGCGGCCTGGCGACGGCGATCGGGAAGGTCCGCGGTGTGTCCACGCGCTTCTGCGAGGTAGTCAGCGACGTCTCGTGGTCGTTCACTCCGCTGTGGACGCGGCGCGTAGATGCCCAATCCACGCAGCTCCATCTGTCGGTACTGGCAGCGGCGGTAGGTGTGGCAAGCTTCTCCGCAATGGTAGCAGAGTAGACGGTTTTCGGGAGAGCGCCAAACGTCGGTCTTCCTCGGCTGTATAGCTGGCCGGCTGGCGGGCGGTATGACGTTGGTGGTGGCGGCGGTGGTGCCTGGCGGCGGAACGGCTGCGGCGGCGCGACGTTTTGACGTGGGTGAGAAGGGCCCCCCTCCCCTCTTCTCGTTTATGTCAAAACGCTGCGCCGTTGCCGCGTTGCGTCGGGCTGCAGCAGCGTAGCTCATGGTTTGTGCCTGAGGCAGTGGCGGTTCAAGGTTGTCCAGCGACTGCTGGATTTCTGCTCGAACGATAACTGCGATCGAGTACACTTGAGGTTGTGGTGAGGGTAACAGCTTGCGCAGTTCCTCCCGGACGATCGCTCAGATCGTTTCGCGCAGGTCGTCGTAGCCGAGGGCAGGATCAGCTGGGCTGTATTGAATCGATCGGCGATTATACTGGCGGGGGGCTCCTGATGTATTACGAAGTTTTTCGTTTGCAGATATTGTATTTTAAACATTTGGTTTATGTACGCATAAGAACGCTAGGTCATCTGCATACGCTAATACCTTAACTTCATTACCTATTATAATGAAGCCGTAAGTACGACTCGATTGAGTTCGATAAGCACATTTCAAATGTCACATGTGTGAATTGTAAGAACCGAGTCAAGCACGTTAAAGAACAACTGGTTATCGAAATTCATCCGCTCATCGTCCCTACAGCGTGACAAGTAATGTTGTTTTGACGCGAAACGCTGGTAATGGTTCTGGCGTCGTGCGGTGCTGTTTCAAATCCGACTGGAACATTTCGCCACCTGCCACTGCGGCGGCAGCTGTCAAAATGTCCCTGTTCCCTGCGAACAGCCGCGCTTGTACGCAGCAGGTTGGAAATGGCCCCTAGCAGCGCAAGCCTTTGCGCGGCGAAAGAAGTCGACTTCTCTCTGCTTTTGCGAGTTCGCATGTCATAAGAGCTACAAGAAAACGGCCCGCAAACTACCGAAGGGGGAATTTTATCATTTTCCATGGAAGTTGTACGAGGCTGATCGGCGAAATCTTTGCAACGCAGTCGTTCGGCCCACCCGGTAAGCAAACGCGTCCTGCCTTCCCATGGTTTCTTTCGCTTTCTATCCAAGTCACTGGAATCACCCGGGGGATTAAAACCCTGTCCCCCCACTCCATTTTTTTTTAAATTTTGTATGTGTGTGTACACACGCACCAACGAACATATATAAAGTATGGTTGAACACCCCTTGAAAACAATTTCTGGCGACGCTACTGCTCCGGGAAATGTTGACAGATTGTTGATTCCCCTGTTCCTTTTATTATTGTTAGCCCGAACAGAGGTTTGTGGCAACCATTGCGACGCAAAAGAGTCCTCTGCGGTGCCAACTTTGTCGGCTGTGAACGACTGTTGGTCTGAGGGACCTCAGGATCGGTTTATATCGGAGGACCATGAAGAAAAACACAGTTGCACATGTTTAAAAATATAACTTAGCAAAGTGCTCGACGTATTAACAGTGCTAGAAAACTAAGAGACGGGACACTTCATGCTGTCTCAATCTTTTTTATCGTTGCTAACGTGTCATTCCAACTATCCAAGCTTTCTGTTAATGCGCGCCGGCCATAGCACAAGCAACGCGCGAGGCTGCCGATAAAACGTATTTCTATCATATGCCAAAGGAAAAGTTTACTCGCTTCTAAACGCACGACGTACCTCACGGTCATTATTGTACGACACATTTTGTTTCCGACGGACCGACGGCGCCGTGCAGTTGTTCTCGCGCAGTAAACGTGGTTAGCAGCATACAAGTCGCCACACCGCAGCGAACTGTTTGGTTTGAAGAATTCCTGAACCTTTGCTATTCGTCCGTAGCTGCAAAAAAACATGGCTGATCCCTCCGTCATAGGAATCGGTATAACACGAAAGTGAAACGTGTCTTCACAGAAGTAGTGCTTATGATATATGAGAGCTTGTACAATGTCTATTCGTGTTTGGCAGCTATAGAACCGTTTGACGTAGATACCCATGTTGACAGCATGTCTCTATCGCGACGACTAACGCCCATGATCATGATTAAACCACTGTGGCAGGCTCACGGGCGAACATATATTTGGACACAGCGAATCGTGAATCCCGCGTAAGGATGATATCAACAAGCTCATAATCAACATTGGTACCCGTATCACTTCTTCAAAGCGTCGTCAATTAAGGAGAGAAACGGCACGGTGTGCGCTTTCTAGTAATGGGTAGCCGACGCCTGTGCTCATGCATACACTAACACACACTGCGCTTCAGCAACGCGGGAGGTAGAGGTTCGTAGCCTGAGCCGCAAACGCGTGCGTCCCGCTGGCCTCTGTCTCGCAGGCGCTGCTCTCGCTCCACCAAGGCACGACATTCGCCCGTCGAAATCGCGTCCTTTCTGCAACGCATATTGCAGCAGTTTGTTAGTCGGTGCTCTCGCAATTGAAGCAGTCGGCGGCAGAGAAATCCCGTTCGTGCACGTGGAAGCTGCACTACTCCGATGAGCCGACGCACGCTAACACGAATCCAAAGGCAAAGAACGTAAGTGCGTCAAGGGTGCCTCGGCGACGCCAGCGCGGCCAGTCTACCTCTCTGGTATTGAGACGCTTTAACCATGACCTCCGATATCACGTGCAATCTCGGAGTAAGCGCTAGTAAGTGTCGATCGTGAAGCATTACTTCTTTTCACCTCTCACAGACGGCGGCACCGCCCCGCTCCGCCCGCCGCGAAAGAGAAGGTGTGAAAGATATAAGGCGCGTTCGCGCCGTGCTTCGCATCTCCCGAGTTGGCTTAGTCGGTAGAGCGTCGGGCGCTTGCCGTCGCGGCCGCAACGTCGTGGGTTCGATTCCCAGCGGGGTATCTTTTTCTTGGTTTTTTTCTTTCTCACCCGTTGGCGTCCATTTTATCAACGTCATATCCGTGACGGATGTACTTGGTGGACCCCGGCATAAAACACTTTCGTGTTAAAAAAAAAAAGCAAGCGGGGTTGTTTTGAGTTACCATTTTCACGCATCGACGTTCACCGCACACAACTTCGATCTACGTGCCGAGAAGCGAACAGGGACAAAATGCGCGAAGTGACCGCATTTGCCCTGCGCACTCGGAGAGCGGTGGCGCCATCAACTTAGCGCACGAGGCCTATATCGCTCACGTGCACGTTTGCTGTTCTCGTGGACTGTGAATCAAACCAGCGACAGCGTACGTACTCAGTTACACAACGTCATAGGTATCGGACTGCCGCCGTTGATATGCAATGAATGTATCGATATTGCCAGGATTTATATCGGTCGTTCGGCAATGAATATTTGCGTAGGTATTTACTGCGCTTGCGCTGAAATAAGCCTACAGATTTACGACCCTAAAAGTGTTCCTATGCCGCTGGACGTGCTTTTCAGAGCACTGTATTAGCGATAAATTACGGAAAAGGCTCTCACCTCCTGCCTTGGCGTCGCTCTTGACGTCGCACCCATTTTTTCTTCACTTCAGCGGGCGTTCGCACTATTCCCGACACAAAGAATGAATTCGCTGTCATATTTTCCCAGGCCCTGCGTTTAGCCTGGGACCCTCGGGAGCCTCTCCTCGGCTCTAAAAGCGCGATGGTTTGTTTCGTAGCCATCGACGAGGGCGGCCACTCTGCCTGCGTAAAAATTGGCTGGTGCGCTCGCATATACGGGTTCGCCGACATCTTGACTAACCAGAAATGTCAAAAGTGGCTGGGCCCCTATGAAAATGGGCTTCAGCCGTGGGCGCGCTTGCGGTAACCGTTGGTCAATCCATTGTCGATATACCCTCTTTCTCTCGAATAACCATATCGCTATACGTCCGGTGAAACGCGATCTCACACGTACTGTACCTAAAAGAAAAAAAAACGCCGCATATATTTGTTATTGCATGCATGCTAAAATATGGCATTTGGTTCTCGCTACTTAGCTATATGCACAGGCTTCGGACACCATCACTTAGTGATGGTTTCCAAAGCCTGTGCATCGCACATCGCAATAATTAACATACAGAAGGTGCACGGCGCGGTATGAGGTGCAGCTCTATAAAAAACTCGCGAACATTTTTTTTTCCAGTTTACCTGCGCTTCTGTATTAGCTTACGACTCGGCGCTCGTCGCAGGCAGATATCGGGCTCCGTATACTTACGATGTTTTTCGCTCCTCTCGGCAACGTTTTTAGCTATACGAACGCAACAGAAATGTGGAAGACGAGTTATTTTATGCATGATAATGGAATCGCATATTCGAATTTTTCGAATATTCGAAACTTTCGAATACTCGAATTTCGAATCGAATACGAATATTTCGAATGTAATATTCGACGAATATTCGAAACTTTCGAATATTCGCACACCCCTACTTTTTGGAAGCGTAGTAGTTGTGTGCACATCGTGGGCTTACCAGCACGTCGACAACACTGGAGATTAAAGGGTAACCTATGGTCTGACGTAACGTCACCCCTACCGTTAGAGCAATACGTCAGTATTAGCGAAATGAAGTGCACTTTACGGTACGATGACGTGAATATCATACGTCACTTACATTAGCTATTCATCCGGGGTTTAGCGACGCTTTAATATAGCTTGCTGAATCATAGAAATACAAATGAAATGTTTATTCGACTGCTATAAAACGGATCCAACACTAGAACCCCAGAAGTTAACCTGACATGATGCCTGCATCGCAGGAGTACATATGTAGCGCGTATTTCTTCGTTATAACATTAGATACTTAACACCACAACCACAATTGGCGTTGCACCAACATTACGCTGTACAGTGTGTTTTTCCAAAGCATTTTCAGACCTGGCGTGGTTCTGTGGTAGAATAACTGATTGACACACAGAATGCTTGGGTCCGATTCCTGCTAGGATCCTGATCTTTATTCTGGGCATTCGCCGGCGCAATACTGCATTTGTCGGTTTTTACCAATGTCTGTTGTCGCCATTCATTGGTAGATATAAGTGTCAATCAGCTGGGGCCCATACCCGTAACCACGGCCCATGCTAAACGGGTATGGGCCATACCTGTCTGTAGGAAAGGGTTTGACGACGTACGCGACAAGTTTTTCACGTTATTTATGTCATGACCAGACAATCAATTCCTCAAGTCCTTTTACCCTCCCGTGATAATTTTGGTCTACACCAGGGTGTAAGAAAATGCTTCAGGTTTTCACACTCCGCTCCACGGGGCGTCCAGATAGTGCTCGGCACTTTCGGTCCCTTCGTCGCAGCCCCCCCCCCCCCCCACACACGCAACTGCGGCCGGCGCATGTACTATGACGACGAGCTGTGCATGTAGAGTCCATAACGGCGTTGCGTACCTGAGAACGCAGCGTCAGAACCACGGTGTAAGAAGCATCATTTATTATTCTGACACCATGCCGTGGAGGCAGCTACGGCGTTCGCCACACGTGGCGTTTTTCGGTCGCGAAAAACGCGGCATGCGTTTCTAGCTGTAGTTGCTAGCGTGCACGGCGCTTTAAGAAAACAGCAGGGAGAAAAAAAAATTACAGCGTATCCAAATAAATGGTGAAGAGCTGGGCGAAGCTCCTGAGCAACCATGGTTACACCGTGAAATGTTCAGTGGTTTCGCCCAGCAGTAATCAAAGCGATACGCCGCTTTGATTACTGCTGCGCTCGCTTGGCGGCAGCCTCTGGAGTTCGCACCTCGGGATCCTGCCGACGAGCACGAGACGGAGCGGCCTTCCGCATCCGGCGCTCCCCGTCGTCCATGTTCCGCCAAGCAGCACGATCCGGCAAGCGCACTCCTCCACGTACGGCGACGATCAAGGAGAATGAGAGATAACGGGCGCAGCAGCCAATCTGAGAGCAGCGGCACCTATAACGGCATCTAGCGTGCATTCACCCAACCGGTATATTGCACACATCTCTATGGGAGAGCGCCATCTAGTATATCGTCACCCAACTGCAGTTTACATGCATCTCTGTGGGACAGCGCCATCTATTGAATGATACGGGAGACGCGACGGCGGAGGAACACAGGATGGAGCGACGACCGACCAGGTGATGCTATAAGGAGCTTCGCCCCTAAAACATGCGTGCGCCTCGTCGCGCTCGGTCTCCAAGTCGCAGCGCCCCACAGAAACTGTGGCCGGCGCATGTGCTATAGCCGAACATTATCTGGACGCGCTCTCCGTCGCGGCGGGCGGAGAGTGTCAACACCTTATGTTTCTTACACCGTGGTCTGCACCAAGTTAGGGAGTCGATCACGAGAGGACCCAGACGTAGCTGCTAGATAGATAAGATAGATAGATAGATAGATAGATAGATAGATAGATAGATAGATAGATATAGATAGATAGATAGATAGATAGATAGATAGATAGATGATAGATAATAGATAATAAAAACTCAATTGACAAACGTTCGCTAAGAAATGCTTCGCATTAAAAATGAAAATAACATGTTCTAAATGTAAGCACAAAGGAGCCACTCCGAAATTCCTTGCCTCAGTATATCGCCTAATAAAAACACGCGTACAGCTGCACTCTTTTCGCAGTGAGTGGAATCGTAATCATTGCTACTTTTATATACGGTCATTGATGAAACGCGAGCGAATGGCTTTGAGAAGGCCCCAAGGACGCTGCTGCAGCGACGCGGAGGTGCGTAAGCGCTGTAGTAGACGCCCGGAACGGAAGCTGAGATGCAGCGAAAAGACACAGGCTATCATCGTATACTCCGATACTAGGCGCTTTGCGTGCTGCCTTGCTATCATCGGGCGTGCTTCTTTATTTCCGTGTCGTTTCATAGGCTTTCGTGTTACCTCATTGCCCTAAAAAATGGCGAGGAAATTAAATTCGTACCATTGCTAATGATCCTTGTATCCTTGGGATACAAGGATCATTAGCTAAGATTTGCGTAGGCAAGAGGAAGCTTCGTGAATTCAGCCCCAGGTCATTTAGTGCTCTGGCAATGTGCTCCCGCGCTGCCCTTCTCAGGCATGCCGAAATGACACACAGGAGTGTGTTGATTCGACAGTGGACACTTGACTCACGTGCAGAACACAAGAGAGACCGCGTTCTGCGAACCATGCGGGACGAAGCGCAATCTCGCGGCTATGTCCAACTGGTGGCGGTTTTGTGACATCTTAAGCAATATTATTTTCGTCTTCCTGTCGCAGATAATGGTGGCGCACATCTTTGTTTGATATTATTTATATTTTCGTGAAAGTTTATTTGCTTATATTAGCGAAAGTTTATTTTGCCTATATTTGCGAGTAACTGTAGCGCAGTTTTTTCTAATCATGAAAAACCAACTAGCCCAATATCTCACTTTGCTCATGTAGGACAGAGTTTTATTGAAGACAGTGGTTTTATTTCGAACAGAAAGCAGACTGCCTAATGTCAAATCTGCAGAAACAGCGGAGCTGCGGTTCTCCTGTGTTTCCCTTGTGATTTTCTTTGACGTTTCGGTGATTCTGTGTGGGCGCCTGTGATTACGTTATTTCTAGAATAGATATGCATGAGAAAGGACGTGTTGCAGCCCATGCTACACAAGCTGCTGCTACAATGCATTTATGCCCTACTCACACGCATGCCGTCCTTCGTGGTATCACTGAACGGTTACCGCTTCATCCGTGACAGATATTTACAGAATTTGTGGGTGTATCTGGGAGCCGGAGCGCGACATGCGGGCGCGGGCTCTCATCTGTTGTCAGGCCCAGCCCTATTACAGCTCCGCTATTAAGGTGACGGAAAAGCAGGAAAACCAACGATAAGGCAACAAGCCAATTCCTAAATTTCATTGCGTACATAGTCGCTATTGTCCGTCCTCGACCTTCCTCGATGTATATCTATCACGAGGCTCCCGAACTGTTTTGACAGGAAACGCGACGGCGTTCACTGTCAGGCGCGTCTCGCGCTCGGTATTCACTGTCAGGTGCGTGTCCAACTGGTGGCGGTTTTGTGACATCTTAAGCAATAATATTTCCGTCTTCCTGTCGTAGATAGAGGTCGTGCACACGTTTGTTTGAAATAATTATATTTTTATGCCTATATTTTGCCTATATTTACGATGTTGGAAGCCTAACAAGCTTTTTAATCCCTAAAGATCCGGCCACTAGCTATTACCAGTGAGTGCTCCCCCCCCCCCCCCTGCGCTCGCCTATGCCTTGAAGCCGGTGCGCAGATGCGCAACACTCCCGTTTCTACAGGCAACAATGCTGGTCATCCGTGAGTCCGTGAAATGTCGCTAGGTGAAATGACTAGTGACTGCGATAAAGATGAAATCGCCATATCAGAAGCGGTTGATCGGCGAGAAGCCCACGAGTGAGGGAGCATCAGTGATAGGAAAGCGGCGCGTGCAAATACGCGCGTGACCGGCGCACCTGCGAGGCCCTACATGTGTACATCTGCATTTCTGTGCACTACCTTTCTTCGCGGACTATGCCGTGGAAGCGACCGAAGTCCATAGAAGCTTCGCTTAAAAAGTCTGAAAGGAATAGATGCTTTGGCTGAGCCTCAGAGCTATATTGAATGTGGTATCGGTGAATAACATCATTTAAAATGTAACTAACTGCCAGGATAATTAATAAAAATATTATTAAATTTATCGAAAGATTGTTAGCACCCCGGATCACTGTAGCACCAGGCATAGCCAAGGAAGGCGTAGCAGATCGGCGAGTCCGCTTGTCCAAAGGATAGTTCCATCATGTTCAAAGGATTGCATCTTCTCCTTAACTTCTACTTCATATAATGTTAACCCAATGTAATCTCCAGCGTCCACGAACGCTGACGTGCGAGTGCTGCTGCCAGACACCTAAGATGTAGAGAAGAGGACGCCACTGTACCCTTCGTGACCTAGGCATACAACAGCGCTACTTATTGTACCTCTGGTTTTTCACTCTATTTTCTACGGTACGGGCGGCACCCGTCGCACACTGTTGACCCAGGAACAAAGTCCTGTGACGATGTCATCAGGTGACTTCCCGTTATGTGATTCCGTAGTGACGGCCTATCGCTTTACATCACGCATCATCATCATCATCATCATCAGCCTGTCTACGCCCACTGCAGGGCAAAGGCCTCTCCCATGTTCCGCCAATCAACCCGGTCCTGTGCTTTCTGCTGCCACGTAATACCTGCAAACTTCTTAATCTCATCTACCCACCTAATTTTCTGTCTCCCCCTCACGCGTTTGCCATCTCTTGGAATCCAGTCAGTTACCCTTAATGACCACCGGTTATCCTGCCGACGTGCTACGTGCCCGGCCCATATCCATTTTCTTCTTCTTGATTTCAACTATGATGTCATTAACCCCCGTTTGTTCCCTGCCCCACTCTGCTCTCTTCCTGTCTCTTAAGGTTACACCTATCATTTTCCTTTCCATCGCTCGCTGCGTCGTCCTCAATTTAAGTTGAACCCTCTTTGTAAGTCTCCAGGTTTCTGCTCCGTAGGTAAGTACCGGTATGATGCAGCTGTTATATACCTTCCTCTTGAGGGATAGTGGTAGATTACCATTCATGATTTGATAATGCTTGCCGAATGAGCCCCAACCCATCCTTATTCTTCTAGTTATTCACTCTCGTAGTTCGGCTCCGCGGTTACTACCTGTCCTAAGTAGACGTACTCCTTTACAACTTCCAGTGTCTCGCCACCTATCGCAAAGCGCTGTTCTCTACCAAGATTGTTCCACATTACTTTAGTTTTATGCATATTAATTTTCAGACCTACTCTTCTACTTTCCGTATCCAGTTCAGTAATCATGAGCTGCAATTCGTCTCCCGCGTTACTCATCAATGCAATGTCATCAGCGAATCGTAGGTTACTGAGATACTCTCCATTAACTCTGATCCCTAGCTCTTCCCAATCTAGGGCCCTGAAAACCTCCTGTAAACACGCGGTGAATAACAATGGAGAGATCGTGTCTCCCTGCCGTACGCCCTTCTTTATTGGGATTCTGTCGCTTTCTTTATGGAGGACTATAGTGGCTGTGGATCCGCTGTAGATTTCTTCCATTATGTTTATATAGGCTTCGTCGATGCCTTGATTCCGCAGTGCCTGCATGACTGCTGATATCTCCACCGAATCAATGCCTTCTCGTAATCTATGAAGGCTATGTATAGGGGTTGGTTGTATTCCGCGCATTTCTCTATCACCTGATTGATAGTATGAATATGGTCTATTGTTGAGAATCCTGTACGAAATCCTGCCTGGTCCCTTGGTTGATTGAACTCTAATGTCGTATTAATTCTGTTAGCAATTACTTTTGTAAATAGCTTGTAGACAACCGACAGTAAGCTTATGGGCCTGTAATTTTTCAGGTCTTTGACGTCCCCTTTCTTATGGATCAAGATGATGTTGGCATTCTTCCAAGATTCTGGTATCCTCCCCGTCGAGAGGCACTTCGTATACAGGGTGGCCAGTTTTTCTAACATAATCTCTCCACCGTCTTTCAACAGGTCTGATGTTACCTGATCCTCACCAGCTGCTTTGCCTCTTTGCATTCCCTTTAGGGCTTTCTTTACTTCTCCTGTCAATACTGGTGGGATGTCAGATTCCTCTGCGCTATTACTCCTTCTTACGTTATCATCCTGAATGGCTCGGCTGCTGTACAGATCTCTGTAGAACTCTTCCGCTACCTCAACTATTCTATCCATATTGTTTGTGACCTTGCCTTCCTTATCCCTTAATGCATACATCTGATTTTTGCCTATGCACAGTTTTGTCTTCATAGCTTTGAGGCTTCTTCCGTTCTTTAGAGCATGCTCAATTCTCTCCATATTATACTTTCTTATGTCGGCTACTTTACGCCTATTGATTAACTTCGAAAGCTCCGCCAGCTCTATTTTGTCTGTTGCCTTTGAGGCTTTCATAGCTTGACGTTTCTTAATGAGGTTTTTCGTCTCTTGGGATAGCTTACCAGTGTCCTGTCTAACGACTGTACCCCCGACTTCCACTGCACACTCCTTGATGATACTAGTCAGATTATCATTCATTGCGTCAACGCTAAGGTCGGTTTCCTCGGTTAAAGCCGCGTACCTATTCTGAAGTGAACTCTGAATTCCTCAACTTTCCCTCTCAGAGCTAGTTCATTAATCGGCTTCCTGCGTATCAGTTTCTGCCGTTCCTTCCTCACGTCAAGTTGAATTCTAGATCTTACCATTCTATGGTCACTGCATCGGATCTTGTTAACTACTTCCACATCCTGTACAATGCCCGGGTGGCCGCACATTATGAAGTCTATTTCATTTTAGTTTCGCCATTAGGACTCCTCCACGTCCACTTACGAGTAGCCCGTTTTCTGTAGAAGGTATTCAAGATGCGTAAATTATTGCGTTCTGCAAACTCTACTAGTAACTCCCCTCTGGCGTTTCTAGAGCCGATGCCATATTCCCCAACTGCATGATCTCCAGCCTGCTTCTTGCCTACCTTTGCATTAAAGTCGCCCATCAGTACAGTATACTGTGTCTTTACCTTACTCATTGCTGATTCTACGTCTTCGTAGAAGCGTTCAACCATTTGATCATCATGGCTGGATGTAGGCGCGTAGGCCTGTACCACCTTCATCTTGTACCTCTTATTAAACTTAATTACGATACATATCACCCTCTCATTAATGCTATAGTATTCCTCTATATTGCCAGCTATATCTTTATGAATAAGGAACCCCACTCCTAGTTCTCTTCTATCATCTAAGCCACGATAGCATAGGGCGTGTCCGTTCTTCAGCACTGTATAAGCCTCCTGTGGCCTCCTAACCTCACTGAGCCCTATTACATCCCATTTAACACCCTCCAGTTCCTCAAACAGTACAGCTAGACTCGCCTCACTAGATAAAGTTCTAGCGTTATACGTAGCCAAATTCAGATTCCAATGGCGGCCTGTCCGTACCCAGAGATTCTTAGCACCCTCTGCTGCGTCGCAGGTCTGACAGCCGCCTTGGTCAGTTGCTTCGCAGCCGCTGGGGACTGAGGGCCGAGGGTTAATTGGTGTATTCATGTGGGAGGTAGTGGCCAAGTACTACACCAGGGTGGCCAATCCTTCACGCATATCAATACATCCGCATATCTTTCCAATACATCACGCATATCTTTCCATAACTCATGTTGACGCCGACGCAGAGGGACACCGACGGCCAATTTTCGCCTTTGATGGCCCACATATGGCTTTCATCTTACAACCATTTTCCCGAAAAAGAGCTTCACGTGCAGACGCACGACTGGGGAGCGGTATGCTTCCCAGAAGCGTTCTTTTCTGCGTTCGTTAGGCTTTGTGAATTCGGGACGCTTGCGCGAGCCACGACCAATCGCTTGCGACAGAAATGCTCGTTCGCCTATAGAACGCGTGCATTGTCACGCATCAGGTATGCGCAGCTCATAGAAAGGATATTTTCCTTATCGTAATCCCACCATGACCATGTTTTCATCTTTTCTTGATCTGACACCCTCCATGCCGCGATCAGTTTCGATCGACCCACCATTATGGTCGCAATACTTGAGCCCATGGCCCTGAGGCCAATACACGGCATGCAATACACGACACTGAGGACAATAGGAAGCTGAGTTGCTCAGAAACGACACAAGGCGAGCACGTATGTAGCGAAAACTTTGCTATTTTAGGGGACGAAGCTCCTTAGGGTGTGGGTCGTGACCTCCTCTGTAGTAGTAGTAGTAGTAGTAGTAGTAGTAGTAGTAGTAGTAGTAGTAGTAGTAGTAGGGTTAGTAGTAGTAGTAGTGGCAGTATGTATGTAGCCAGCTCTAGTTTAATGAATTGCTCACGAGATGAACAATTCACTAGATATCATAATTTACAAGACATCGTAGTGTTCCTTGATTTAATCACACTAAAAGACATGTTTCGCGGGCGATATATTTTGTCTTAATTTACGTGAGAAAGAAATGATAAAGCACACCTTGAGCAAGATGTTTGGCTAAATGGGACCATGAGGCGATGCCAAGCCAGAGCACTTGCACAATCGCGTTCCGTTGGCTTCTGTTGGGCATGCTACCTACTTCGCGTCGTGGAACGCGAAGAGGAACGCTACGCGCGTCGTGTCTTCCCTCTAGCCTTGCCGTAAATTCTCACAGGGCGACCAGGAAACGCGGGCGCTCTTGGCGTGCTTTCTCTTTCGCTCGGAGTCGCGCTCGCTCTTGGCGCGCTTTCTCTTTCGCTCGGGAGCGGACACTTTCTCTGCATTTCACCGATCCCAAAGCGGTGATAATGAAGGGACCACGTAAAGCAACAGTACAATAAAAGTTTGATGTTTATTATATACACGGTGTTTCACACTCTTTATATGATGTACTGGGCGAATTTCACGGAAGAGTTTCACAGTTTACTGATGATTCCCTCCGGAGCTTCGCCCCACTCATCATCATTCACCCCGTGGATATGCTATGATTTTTTTAGGTAAGCTCCAGCGGCCCTTCTGTAGCCAAGCTACTCCAGGCAAGAACAGCCTCGTGGGACGGGCGCAGGCGATCAGCTTTTGCTGTGGTAGCCGAGGCCTTGTAACTGCCCGTGCCCGTAATAATCGAGAGTTTTATATAAGGCTTCGTGTTTCCTAAGCAGTATAGCATCGTTGCTTGTTGTAGCGCACCCCACTTTGAGTTTAAGAGCGTACTCTGAGAAAAAAAGTTAGCTAAGCACCTTGCGCCGCTGTTGGTGCTGAAAAAGAATACCATTGTTACATAGTTCCTATAATTTCGGCTCCATCGATGGCACTCATTGTGTTTCCGATGCTTCACTATGTCACGAGATAACTGGTGAAGCTACCCGGTCCCCTAAAGTAGATATCGCAGTACTCTAAATCGTCACCAGTGATGCCAACCCTAGGGAATAATCCCTAGATGTAGGGATTTTCTGCACCTTTCAGGGATTTGGCGTCTTTTTATTGAATCTAGGTATTTTTCAAAGGCTCTGCAAATGCTACATTACTCTGCCCAATGACAAACGTTACTGAGTAATCACGCTTTTTCAACTAGAAAGGCTATAAAAAACGATAACTTTCGCTATTTTGTGTTTTTCATGCAAGAGAGCTTTGGCGTTCTGCTGGGCCGAGCGAAGGCGTGACTATTATACGTTGACTACTAGGTGCAAATGGAAGTTTTTCATCGTATGTGTTTAGCATGCACTTGCTTGAGTGCTTGGTGGTCTGTGAAGCAAAAACTGCTGTGTGCCTTCAGCGTACAAAGTCTGCATGTCTAATAACCTCTAAACCAGCAGACTTTCAGAGAAAGAGAGCGAAAATAAGATGGACAGTTGGGCGAGCTCGTAGGGATTGATTATTATGAAAACGGTATGACGGAGAGACGAATACAACGGTGTGTTCTCAGCCTTTCTGTCGCGCCGTTTTCATAAGCGCGAAAATAGTGACAAAATATTTGGCCAAATGTGAAGCTTATCGAAAGTACACAGCAGAATTGCTATCACCAGTAAAGAAAGGGCCCCTGCTCATCAACTGGCAATCATGCAACGCTGATTGCAAATGCAGAAAATTAGAAATTGACCACCACCTTGCAAGCTGCAAGCGCAAGGTGGTGTAGAAAAAAGACTTTCGGTGGCTGTTAACACGCTGCATTTACATCCAATAAGATTAAGAAGAAGGCTGTGGATAGGGTTACGTCCAGACGTAACTGTAGTCAGCGCTATCGTTACGTCCAGAGTAATGTCCCTAGATCTTTCCCTGTTGAAGAGCAGGGAAAAATCTAGGGACTTTAGTCCAGATTTTTCCACAGACGTGAGTACATTATTTTCCTGTTGCTCAGTGAAGGCGCTCTGCGCCCTTCGGGCGCGGGAAACTAATCGTGCCTTCGCCCTCGCTTCGCGAGTGCTGCCATTTCGCTAACGCTCTATTGGCCGGTTGGCAGGGTCTCTGTCACGCGCTACTGGCCGTTGTCGCGGCCACGCGCTGTTTAGCCCGCGCGCCTGACCCTTCGGGGCAGGCGGGCGCGCGTAACCCACTAGCCACGTCGCGCTTCTCTGGCAACAGACTTCTGCAACACCTTCAGCGAAAGAAGAAAAAAAAAACCCATCAGCAGCGAGGTTCGAACCAACGTCCTTGCAGTTCCGACCACGATACGTTAATGCTGCGCCACTGGCGCCAATCGGTTCGGTAGGTCTAACGGGCTGTATTTGTATTGTCACGCTGGACGTAACTTTTAAGACTCGTTATTCTTACGTCCAGCCGTAACAGCACCGGCTCCTACCGTTACGTCTAGACGTAACGCTAGACACTGCCTAAGAAGAATTGGGCCACAGAGCGAACTATCTTTACACTTTGTTAAAGACGAATTAGGCTGAATAACGACATTAAAGAGTCAATCTAGGGATTTTTGTCGCAATCTAGGGTATTTTCGAGGGTCAATATAGAGATAAAACGTTGACATGGGTTGGCATCACTGATTGTCACTAGGGGTGTGCGAATATCAAAATTTTCGAATACGAATCGAATACGAATATCCACCTTCGAATATCGAATCGAATATCGATTATCAAAGGAAAAATGCCTCCACAGTAGCAATATTTTATTTAACATGTAGCTATTTGAAAAAAAAAAAAACATTAACAGCCTGACCGGCAACACAACATACACTGCTATCTCCAGAACACAATGTCCAGGCTAGCACAATGCACATCACAACAGAAGCAAATATCACGGCACAATGAAAGTAATGACTAGATGTTATCATGAAGAAATATGAGTTGCTCCACATGATCAGGCAGAAGGCGCTCCCTTCTAACAGAGACACCCCCCCCACCGCCACTGAAAAGGCACGCTCGCTTGGAACAGAAGTGGCTGGTATAGGGAGGTACATGGGGCAAAGCTTTGCCAGACTGGGGTATCTGAAGGTGCCCACAGTCCGCCACCAGTCACGTGGGTCACTGTCTTTCTTCAGAAGTGGTCCCGCATAGTGAACGAGTGGTAGTGCGGCACGTTACGGCCGCATAATATTGAAAATGTATGGTTACATGATCGCCAACAGCGCTGCACGTCGGAGATGCACCAGCAATACATCATACGTATTAGGGCGCTCGTCGCAGGCAGATATTGTGCCTCCGTGTACTTACGATGTTTATCGCTCCTCTCGGCAACGTTTTTAGCTATACGAATGCAGCAGAAATGTGGAAGACGAGTTATTTTATGCATGATAATAAAATCGCATATTCGAATTTTTCGAATATTCGAAGTTATCAAATATTCGAAACTTTTCGAATACACAATTTTCGAATCGAATACGAATATTTCGAATGTAATATTCGACGAATATTCGAAACTTTCGAATATTCGCACACCCCTAATCGTCACCCACATTACTAATACAATAAAACATACAACACAGCTGGCAATGATCAGGGCGCTATTTAATTTCTAAGGTTACTGTAACGACGTGTCGCTTTCTCTTAAAGCAGCACTGCATGCTTCACACCCACGGAGTAAGATACGACATCAGAACCGACTTGGCCACCGCGCAACGCGGACAAGGGGGTATATCTGCCTCCTCTCCGGTTGATATACTTCCCGCAAACGCAATTCGTTATCCTCCTCTCCTTCCCCTTTCAGTCAAACCTTCTTTCCGCGGTTTATCACGTGTCCTCGTTATCTTTCACCGTCCCACGAGGCCTGTCCTTGCCGCCTTGTCGCGTGATCTTCAGTACAACACATTCATATGCTTCCCATAAATTAATCTTCTGCAGTGTATAGACCAGAGCGTATAACGCTTATCTACCTGTTCACGCGACCTGTTTTAGCGAACTACGGTGACACACAGTTCGGAATGGCGGGTTCGCTGTAAACACAGCGTTCTTGATCACTACGCATATGGAGCATGCTTCCCGAGCTTGGAATTCCGAACGCGAGACGCGCCTGACAGTGAACGCCGTCGCGTTTCCTGTCAAAACAGTTCGAGAGCCTCGTGATAGATATACATCGAGGAAGGTCGAGGACGGTACAATAGCGACTATGCACGCAATGAAATTTAGGAATTGGCTTGTTGCCTTATCGTTGGTTTTCCAGTTGAGTCGTTGGTTTTCCTGCTTTTCCGTCACCTTAATAGCGGAGCTGTAATAGGGCTGGGCCTGACAACAGATGAGAGCCCGCGCCGCATGTCGCGCTCCGGCTCCCAGATACACCCACAAATTCTGTAAATGGCTGTCACGGATGAAGCGGTAACCGTACAGTGAAACCACCAAGGACGGCATGGGTGAGTAGGGCATAAATGCATTGTAGCAGCAGCTTGTGTAGCATGGGCTGCAACACGTCCTTTCTCATGCATATCTATTCTAGAAATAACGTAATCACAGGCGCCCACACAGAATCACAAAACGTCAAAGAAAATCACAAGGGAAACACAGGAGAACCGCAGCTCCGCTGTTTCTGCAGATTTGACATTAGGCAGAACTGGGGTAAGTCTGCTTTCTGTTTGAAATAAAACCGCTGTCATCAATAAAACTCTGTCTTACATGAGCAAAGTGAGATATTGGGCTAGTTGGTTTTTCATGATTAGAAAAAAACTGCGCTACAGTTGCTCGCAAATATAGGCAAAATAAACTTTCGCTAATATAGGCAAAATAAACTTTCACGAAAATATAAATAATATCAAACAAAAATGAGCGGGACCATTATCTGCGACAGGAAGACGAAAATAATATTGCTTAAGATGTCACAAAACCGCCACTAGTTGGACATAGCCGCGAAATTGCGCTTCGTCCCGCATGGTTCGCAGAACGCGGTCTCTCTCGTGTTCTGCACGGTGAGTCAAGTGTCCACTGTCGAATCAACGCACTCATGTGTGCCTTTTCGGCATGACTGAGAAAGGCAGAGCAGGAGCAGATAGCCAGAGCGCTAAAAGGTCTGCAGCCGAAGCTTCGTCTTGCCTACGCAATTCTTGGCTAATATTTCTCCTATCCCAAGGGAGTACAATAGCAGTGCTATGAATTTAACTTACTCGCCCCTTTTGATGGCAAGGAGACAACACGAAAGCCGATGAGACGACAAGGAATGAAAAAAGCGCGTGCCGGTGATAATAAGGCAGCGCGTAAAGCGTCAAGTATCAAGAGTATACGATGACAGCCTATGTCTTTTTGCTGCATCTCAGCTTCCAGTTGCGGGCGTCTACTACAGCGCATACGCACCGCCGCGTCACTGCAGCAGACGTCCGTGGGGCCTGCGCAGAACCATGCGCTCGTGTTGCATCAAAGACCGTACATAAAAAAATTGCAGTGGCTTAGCTTGGCTATGCCAAGATTTACGCAGTGTTAGCAAAGGTTCAGCTGATTATTCTTAGCTTTCCAGATTGTCTAGGATTATTAGCCTTCTTCTGTTCATTCTTCGTACGCTGAACCGCTAATTACAAGGTAACTACTTCGGGATCCGATGAGATAAGCTTCTCGCCTCTGCTGCGCCGTTGAGCAGCATTCGCGCTCTCCTTCTCCATGGCGTTACCCACCTGCAAACGCCAGTCAGAGGCGCTATCACGCGGCTCCAGCACAGTGTCAGACGGCGACTGTACAGCGAAGGCAAATCGCTGCGAGCGCGCTGGCGCCAATACGTCTGCCAAGGCTACGACGTCACTCCTCTGGAAAGCGCAGACCGGCGGCGGTGAGTCGCGCGCGGCGGTGGCTGAGAGAGCGCAGTGGTGGAGAGCGCGGAGAGCGGTGAGCCAGCTGCGTGACATCACTGATCCGTGCGCATGCGCAGCACGGCGAATGAGGATCCACGCGAAATCGGCTCCGGCTAGGCAAGTGTAGCTAACGCTACAAAAGTGCAACGAATACTACACTACTCACTGCGAGACGAGTACAGCTGTGTGCGTGTTTTTATTAGGCGATATACTGAGGCGAAGAAATTAGGGGTGGCTCGTTTGTGTGTACATTTTAAACATGTTATTTTCATTTTTAAATTCGAAGCACTTCTTAGCGAACGTTTGACACTTTCAGCGTTTCTATCTACGCATCAATCTCTGGGCTCCACCCAACGAGGATGATCCTTGAGGCCTGCACAAATAAAAGTTTTCTCTCTCTATATATATCTGGCCGCCTACGTCTGGATGCTCTCATGATCGCCTCCTTAGCTTGGTGTAGACCAAAAATAGCATGAGAGGGTAAGAGGACTTGAGGAATTTGACTGTCTGGTCATGACATGAATAACGTGAAAATCTTGTCGTGTACCCTGCAAAGCCCTTTACTTTAGACACGTATGACACATACCCGTTTACCACGGGCCGTGGTTTAGGGGTATGTGCCACAGGTGATTGACAATTTGTCTACCATTGGACGGTGACAACCAAGGAGATTAAACAAAAATTGCTGGAGTGGCAACTGTTGCGCAAGAGTGAAGCCATGCCCACCACAAGATGGCGGCTGTGCCCGCCATCTTAGTAGGGGCGCGATAAACCATCGCCGTTCGGCGAACGAAAGCCAGCGTTTTCCCTCGCACGCCAGACGAGTTTAATACGGCAACTTTTAGGGGTCAGATACTGCTACAAGTGTGTCTTGGTGTTACTAGTTTTCACAAATAAGCCTCAAAGTCATGGCAAATTTTATTGGAGAACAACCGTCAATGCTCCTCTCGACGGGTTACTTTTGTCGGCAACAACGATCTTTTATTTTATAACTAACGTAGTACATGATGTAACAGATCAAAGCCATTTGATCTCCAGGTGGGCACCACCAGAAAAGAGAATGTTTCCGAGCTCTTTGGCGGGCAAAAAAAATCACAGCATATCGACGGAGTGAATGATGATGAGTGGGCGAAGCTGCGGAGGTTCATCGGTAAACCGTGAATCTTCAGTGAATTCTGCCCAGTACATCATCACCGACATGAGATCGGGCGCGTTTATACTAAAGGTTCGATGTGAGTTATGACGACTTGCAGCTCACTTTAATTTTACATGTATGCTGTGAATTTTCATTGTTTAGAAAACAATTGATTTAGAAAACATCTAGCGTCTTTCGTTGTTTTATTTCATCAATCAACGGTGTTTTGAACAAATTTTTTATTGTTTAATCACGCACAGGACAAATCTCACCAGGCACTACCTTGGAGGTAAACAATGGCTGCTAATGGGAATGAGAGACAGAAGAAGTCGGCTTTTAGCTAACACTTACACTTCTGCTTCTACTAACGTTTCCTACTGGAACATGCCAATGGCTGCTAATGGGGAATGAGAGACAGAAGAATTCGGCTTTTAGTTAACGCACACGCTGCAAATTTTTTATTGTTCAACAACGCACAGGAGAAATCTCCCACCGGCACCACTTTGGAGGTCAAGATCTGGTACTAGCGTTACGACTGGTTACGCACTACGAGGGACGAACGGGTGCCGCTTTAAGGAGCTTCGCCCCTAAAACTGGCTTCACTTTTGCTGGGAAGGTGTTGCGAGAGCTTCCACCCCAGATTTTTTTAACCTCCTTGGTGACAACAGACATTAATTTCCTTGGTAAAAACCGACACCTGAAGCGTTGACCCGACGAATTCAGAGACTAAAAATCAGGATCCTGGCAGGAATCGAACCCAACCATTCTGCGTGGCAGTCTGGTATTCTACCGCAAAGCCACGCCAGGTCTGCAAACTGCTTTGGAAAAACACCCCACGCTAGCGTAATGTCGGTGCGACATCAATTGTGGTTGTGGTGTTGGCTGTCCAATTTTATAACAAAGCAATGTGCGCTACATATGTACTCCTACGATGCAGGCGTCATGTCAGGTTAACGTATGTGGTTCCAGTGTTGGCTCCGCCTTTGTGGCAGTCTGATAAGCATCACATTTGCATTCTTTTGATTCAGCAAGCTATATTCAAGTGCCGCGTGACGCGTGATAAAAACGCTAACGAAACTTACGTATGATATTCACATCATCTTACCGTAAAGTGCACTTCGTTTCGCTAATACTGACGTACGAGCTCTAACGTGAGTGCTGATGTTACGTCACACCATAGGTTACCCTTTAAACGCCAGTGTTGTCAACGTGCCTGGTAAGCCCAGGATGTGCACACAACTACTACACTTGCAAAAACACGTCGATTCACCTCGTAACGCTTGACTCAAGCAAAAAAAAAATGCAGCATAGAACTACTAACCGACTGCTTCGCATGAAACCGATTCTCACAAAGGGTGGGATCTGCCGAATTTTATTTCTTATTTCTTTTATTCTTGTGGTTCTTTTTACACAAGCGATGCTCTTCTTGAAAAAGATGTGGCCGCGGGGGAGGCAGAGGAGTGAGGGACGCTTGCTCGGTCATGGGCGTTTATTTCAGATCTCCCGAAAAAGGGAGGGGGGCGCTTGTTCGGGAGGGGGCGCTTGCTCGGCATTTTACGGTACTTACCTTTTCTTGCATGCAGACGTCTTAAGATGACAAAAGAGATTTAGTACATAGAACATTTACTGGTAGACTAAAATAATTATCTTTTTAACTAAAGAGACTGATGGTCGTGTAAAATGGGGGACTTGAAACCCTTTCTGCGAACACGCCATATCCTTTTTGAGATTTCCAAATAGCACCTGCTGGTAATATTTGTCTAAATGGTGAAACCAGAACAAATTCCCTGCCGAAACTGACACACCAAATAGCCCAAATAACCTTAGCAGATAACGAGAATGACTACGCTATTTTCGTAACATTTTATGCTGTGTGGATTCAGAGTGAGACGCAGCGGGATGAAAATTGGACACAGGGAATAGGACACAGGATGGACGCTGGTCCCTTGTCTTCTTCCCTGTGTCCACGTTTCATTGCGCTACGTCTCACTATGCGCATATACCAGTTCGCGAAATACATCCTGTTACTCTGCGGGTTCTGCATTCTTAAACGTAAGTGCGCCGTGTGTGCTATCGTGGCATAGCACGCACGGCACCAAGGCGGCGGCTCGCCCGCGAGGCGAACTACATCATTGGTTGATACAGTGAAGCACACAGATTCTATATATCGAGTAAAAGTTTGGCAATTGTGCTTCTCGGAACTTCGCTATGGTTTCTTCAGTGAAACGGTCGGCGTTTATCATTCAAGAGATACTACCAGTGGGCTCTTTCTTGGAAATGCCAAAGTAGCAGTGGCTTCTCGGACAGAAGGACTTTATTTGCTTCATTTCTAATATTTCTGTCGTAATTTAGGTCTTGAGGAATGTCAAGAACTCTGCCTACGCATTACAATTCATGACACAGGAAACGAACAAGAATCGCAGTTTTATTTTTATATTTTTATGGAAAAGTTTCTTGAAAATACGGTATATATTACATGAAAATGCTGTTGTGAAAAACATCGCTACTGTCTAAACTGACTGAGATCTTCTTTTTGGTCGCATCCTTTAGACACGGTTCTACGCCCCGCCACGGTGGTCTAGTGGTTATGGCGCTCGACTGCTGACCCGAAGGTCGCGGGATCGAATCCCGGCCGCGGCGGCTGCATTTTCGATGGAGGCGAAAATGTTTGAGGCCGTGTACTTAGATTTAGGTGTACGTTAAAGAACCCCAGGTGGTCGAAATTTCCGGAGCCTCCACTACGGCGTCTCTCATAATCATATCGTGGTTTTGGGACGTTAAACCCCAGATATTATTATACACGGTTCTATAACCTAATTCCATGCACTATTTGCTGCACTGCCCTACTCTCAGTACAGGCTCGATTTCACGCTGCCATGCAGTGTTCTAAGCGCACTGCGATGCTCTGCCGGAGGTAGTCCACATTTTCCTCATTTCACTGTTGCCAGCCTTCGAACGCATGACATTCGTTGTTGCGTGTAGCAACAAAATATCGCTCTGCTAAGCACGTGAATTAAGGTCGGATTCCTGACAGGGACGAAGGAAACAGTAAGCAGGGAGCATTGACAAATGTAACAGAAAGAAAGAAAAAAGAAACAAGGAAAGAAAGAGAGAAAGAAAGAATAAGGAAAAGTAGTACGTAAGGCACGCGTACGCCGCACATCGCTTGCCCTCATTATCCCAATATGGAAGGGGCTTCTGATTTTATTTTTTACCTCACACCTTCCGCGTCAGGTTGAATTTCGCACGACCCCGCATTAATAATGGACAGATTTAGTTGAGCGTCCGCAACAGCTTTACGGACGCAGGCCTACCATAGCAAATGGCTGGCGGGCTGCGTCCTACGTAGCTGCTGCGGACGCCCAGCTAAATCTGTCTATTATCGTAGTATCTGGGCTCAGGACCGGGCATCAAAACCAGTGGCGAGCTGACGCTCTCACAATCAAGACAATGCAGGTTCGCTATATACAGCTAAATGCCACCTGTCGTTTCTGTTGGCCAACTGCCTCATAGTAAGCAACAGCCCTTGTAGCAACGACCTTGTAGCGGGGCCTGCTTATTACAATCGTTATTTTGAAATAAGGTTGCATGTTTCATAAGAGAAATAGCATTGTTGCACGGCATAGGTCGACAGAAATTCAAACTAAATGCATAATATGAGAAGAAATTTGACCAAACAACCTTGCGCCACAATTAGCGCTCAAGCGGAAGACCAAGCTTGTTTGTCGCTCCTGTTCATTTGGCTACACTAGCAGTATTCTGGACCGATGCTCTGATGCCACAGCGATAACCGGGACAGCTTACTGCTCTCTCGCAGAAGATCACGCATTGCTGTAATCGTCACCCACTTTCCTCCATCAATAAAAGGAAACGATGCAGTGCTGAATGGCTAATGTGCTATTTTACTTCCCAGCTACGCACGGCGTCTTACCGTAGTGCCTCAACATAGCACACAATATGTTGAATGAAATAACCTCAAGTTGGTAGTGTTGGCATATAGAAAAGATCTGAAAATCGCGTCACCTAGCGGGCCACATTGACCAAATTTAGTCTTGCAAGGACCGGGGCTCAGTGAAAGGTGAAGCTGGGAGGGAGGGCTGCACAAATGTCACCGAAAGGGGTCATTTGAAAGAGCGCATTTCACATATCCTTATGTGAATCATTCTCAAGGAGCTTTGGCGTCAGGTTCGAGCAACCTATCGATACTGATCTACAGAACGACTCAAATCTGGATGCCCATTCTGAAATATAGAGGTTTTGTGCAAGGGTTACGATTCAACGCATAGTGACCGCATGGGGTTCCACGAAAAAATGGAACGCATCTTCACGAAGAGAATGATGACGAGTAGGCGAAGCTTGGTTCTAAGATCCTTAATGTCTATGTTCGCATATCTTACACGTGTGCTTGTGAGATACTCTGTCACACGGCCCATACTCTGTCACACGGCCCAGCGCTTGGCGCGCGGCTAGGAGGGGCCACTTTCCTTCGGCACTCTTGGTTACGTTATGTTGCTGGCATGCGAATAAAGCATGTTTGAGTACTGTCGGCGTCTTCATACCCGGAAGCCCTGGAACACGACATAGTTCTTGGCGACGAGGTTCTTGGGACCCTGGTGGACTGCCACAAGATGCGAAGTCAGCGAAACGATGTCGGCGCACTTGGGGCAGTAAGAACCCTTCGATGAATCTTCAGCAGATTGGGTTAGTTATGAAGAACGCCTCCAAGCATTTCTGCGTGCTAACAAAGTCTCGAAGGACCAGAAGGCTGATACCTTGATAAGCCTAGTAGGACCGAAGACATACGCATTGTTGAAGTCGTTAACGTCTGCTGAGACTCCCCGCTAAGAAGTCTTTAGAGGAACTTCTAAGCTTAATGCGAAACATTTTTGTTCTTAAACTGTTCATTATCGGGGAAAAGAGCCACATTCATCGCCGCTCACAACTGCCACAAGAGACTATTAGTCAGTATGCCGCAGAGCTGCCTCGACTCGCGCAAACTTGTGAGTCGGTACTTTTCTGGATAAAGCGTTAAGGGACATATTTGTCTGTGGTTTCCTCCGGGCTGACATACAACGAAGTTTATTTGCAGAAGGACAATCAGTTAAAGTTTCAGACAGCAGTTCATCGTGCGATAGCCATTGAAGCTGCGATTCAAAGCGCATCTGCTACGCGCTCAACAGCACAGCGAGAATTTCAAGTGCACAAGGTAAAAGCAATGGGGAAGCTTCTACCTCATGTTTCCACTGCGTATCGGTGAAACACACCGCCAGCTCTTGTCAGTATGACAAGGCCAAATGTTTTCATTGCAACAAAAGGACCACATCAAGAGTGCTTGCCGAGCAGACAGCTAAAAGAATCGATAAGTAAAAATAAACGGCATGTTAGTACCTTGTCACTGCCACGCAACAATTTGAAGAGGTGAAACCTGCTGCAGACGCAAGACAAAACCAATCATGGTCGAGGTCGCTATTGACGACGTACCAGTGAACATGGAACTCGATACAGGGGCTGCTGTATCCGTTATCTCTGTCTCACATTTCCGTTCTCCTTTTCCAGAGTTCATTTGCGCAGGACAAGTCACACCTTGAGAACCTACAGAAGTGAACCTGTGAAGACCTGCGGAGTAGCATTTGTTGCAGTCCAGTACAACGCGCAGCGCCAACAGTTGTCCTTGTACGTGCTCTGCCAGGACGGTCAGCCGCTGCTGGGGCGCACTTGGCTACAACACCTCAGCTGGACTGGACGCAAATACAAGGTCTTCACCACATGCAGGTGGGAAATACAAATAGCTCTGACAGATCGCCTAAACTAAATTCATTGCTAACCGCTATCAGGACCTGTTCAAGGACGAACTCTGCACAGTAAAGGGAGAAAAGGCTGCCCTTTTCTTAAGGGGTGACGCGAAGCCAAGATTTGTCAAAGCCAGAAGCGTGCCTCTCGCTCTAAAACTGCTGTCGAGCAGGAATTGTCGAAGCTGCAAGAGCTAGGGATAATTACACCCGTAACCACAAGCCCGCACGCAACGCCTGTCGTGCAGTTGTTAGCGCGCTGGTTCAGTCAGACTCTGTGGGGATTATAAAGTCACGCTAAACCCAATATTGGACATCGAGAGGTATCCGCTACCGAAAGCGGAGGAGCTATTTGCCGCACTGGCAGGCGGACATTTTTCAAAGATTGACCTAAGCGGAGCCTATCAGCAGGTCGAAATGGACGACGAATCCAAACAATAGCTTACGCTGAACACGCACAAGGGTCTGTTTCCGGTCAACCGCCTACCGTTTGGCATTTCATCAGCTCCCGAAATATTTCAGCGTATTATGAATAACGCGCTGAAAGGACTAAACGGCGTAACTTGTTCTCTCGACGACATACTGATCACGGGCCACACAGAAGCAGAACACTTGCTCAACCTGGAAGCTGTGCTGAAGCGGCTATCAGAACGCGGATTTCGCGTCAAACCTTCGAAATGCGATTTTTTTTTGCAATGAACTGCAGTACTTGGGCCGACGTCATCCCAAGAGACGGTGTTCGCCTGGCGGTTGAAAATTTGGTCGCAGTTGCAATGCACCAGGTCCCAACAGACAAACAGCAGCTGCAGTCAGTGTTAGGACTCATAAATTGCTATGAAAGCTTGTTCCGAACCTCTCATCCATACTCTTTCCTTTGAACAAGCTCTCTAGTAAGGACGAACCTTGGCAGTAGAAACGCCACTTGACAAAGTGCGTTTGCGCAAGTAAAAAACTGCTATCATCAGAGCCTATTCTGATTGACCATGATCCAGTTTGGCCATTGCACTTGCCATGCGATGCTTCTTCCTACGGAATAGGCGGAGTTTGTCACACGTTTTTTCAAGGCCAAGTTATCCAGTAGCCTATGCTTCACGAACGTTAACAAAGCTGAACAAGGTTACAGTCAATTGGAGAAAGAAGCATTAGTGCTTGTTTTTCGAGTGAAGAAGTTCCATTACTACGTTTACGCGCGGACGTTCGTGCTGCTCACAGATTAAAGCCACGGGACCCAGTGTTCCGTCAAGTAATTCAGTACACCTTGTTAGGCTGGCCTGCTAAAGTATCTGCAAACTTGAAACCATTTTTCTGCAGGAAACTATAGCTTTCTTTATATCAAGGTTGTGTCATGCTGGGAATGCGCGTGGTGGTACCAGAAAAATTCCGTAAATTTGTCCTAGATGAAATACAAGAGGGACATCCGGGAGTGGTTCGCACGAAAGAGCTTGCAAGAAGCTATGTGTGGTGGCCAAATATTGATCATGACATAGAGAGATGTGTCGGCTCTTGTCACGCATGCGCAGAGACACGCAGTTTGGCAGTGAAAGCGCCGCTCAATCCATGGTCCTGGCCGACGTGACCTTGGCAACGCCTACACACGGACTTTGCAGGTCTAATAAAAGGTTTATCATACTTAGTCGTAGTCGACGCCCATTCCAAGTGGCCAGAAGCCAGAAGTATGTCCCATGACCATCACTACTTCAGAAGCAACCATTGCTTACATTCATGAACTTTTCTGCAGATTTGGATTCGAGAAACACTCGTGTCCGACAACGGAAGCAGTTCATTTCTGCAGAGTTCCAAGCCTACCTCGAGCATAGGGGCATTCGTAAGAACCGCACCGCATCACCCAGTAGCAACGGACTGGCTGAACGTTTTGTTCAGACTTTGATGTCAGCGCTCCGCAAGACCAGTCCGAGGAGCTCTAGTAAGGAGTTAGCCGACTTCCTTCTGGCGTATTGTAATACGCCTCATGCTACGACATGGGATGCCCTTCCACTTTGCTCCTGGGGAGACGCCTGCGGACCTGACTAGACCTGATACGCCAGCGGTCGAGAACAGAGTGCGCCAGCGCCAGTTATACCAGACAAGGCGTCAGCCGTGTCGCGACAACATATTCGCTCTGGTGATGCCGTTCATGTGCGCAATTGCCGATCGGGACCAGTGTCATATTGGTTAAGTGTAGTGACTCCGCGTGGTGTCTTCCAGTGGGTGCGTCGCCAAAATCACATCCGCAACGATAACACCAGTATCGCCGCGGAGTTCGAACTACCCTTCAGTGAAAGGCGGCAAGAATTTCCCGCAAAGGTCCCGGCCTGCGACTCATCACATGGCGTCGACAGCTCGCCCACCGCACACAAGTGAACGGGCGGACACTTCAAACGCTCCTAGCGAACGTGGCTACCCGCAGAGACAGCGTCGCCCACCTGATTGCTTTGTGCCGTAACCTTTTAAATGCGAAGCATTTCTTACCGAACTATGGCACTTTCAGCGTTTCTATCTACGTATCTATCTATCTATTTATCTATCTAGCCGCCTACGTCTGGGTGCTCTCACAATCGCCTCCTAACTTTGCGTATACTGGAAACTGACATGGGAGGGTAAGAGGATTTGACGAATATGACTGTCGCGTCGGGGCATGAATAACGTGAAAGTCCTGTCGCGTACGTCGTCAAACCCTTTCCTCTAGACACGTGTGGCACATACCCGTTTACCACCGCCGCAGGGTACGGGTATGCGCCACAGGTGATTAACAGTTTATATCTACCCAGGAACAGCGAGAACAGACACTGGTAACTTAAGTGCGAGAGCGTTAAGAAAAACCAACATCGGCAGCCTTGACCCGACGAATGGAAAGAATGAAATTAGGATCCCAGCAGGAATCGAACCAAAGAATGCCGCGTGTCAATCAGGTATTCTACCGCAGAGCCACGCCATATCTATAAACTGGTTTGGAAAAACAGCCTGTGCAGGCGTAATGCCAGTACAACGCCGATTGTGGTTGTGGTGGTGGCTATCTAATTTAACAACAAAGCAATGAACACTGCATATGTGCAGCTACGATGCAGGCGTCATATCAGATTAACCTCTGTTGTTCCAGTGTTGGCTCCGCTTTTATAGCAGTCTATTAAACATTACATTTCTATTCCTATTGATTCAGCAATCCATATTGAAGCATTACTTGACCACGGAGGAATATATTAACGAAAGTTACGTATGATATTGACATCATCGCATCGTAAAGTGCACTTAGTCCGCCAGAACGACGCAATGTCCTCATCATTTCTTACGAGGCTGGGCGATGGCCTCATGCTGACCGAGATGATGACAGATTGAGTGACAGCCGTTCGTAGACTAGGCTACGTAGGCCACACACGCCCAGGTAGTCTACGAATACGACAAGCATTATCCACTGATATTCGTCTACGTAGCACTATCCAGGCCTATCAGCCTCGACGGCCTATACCTCACCAACGCGAAGGGTACTTCAGGTTCCGACATCTACCGGCTCTATCCACAGACAATATGTCGAAGAAATGACCTAGGCATCCCACGATTTCCAACACCTGTACTATACCTTATGCTTCACTACACATGGACCGCTCCTCACCGCGATCTCGACCAGGTCCGATAGCAAGTCATGACCAGCTGCTGGTGCTCACTGATCACGATGATCACCTTGTTCAAGAACTGTCAAGAACCTCTTCCACACATGTACACGGGTTCGTGAAACGTGCGTGCGTTCCCCATCATAAGGGACAAGTATAAGCACTTCCGCTTACCGCTTCTGGTGTTCGTAATACCCACGTTGCTGTTGGCAGCATTACCCAACTGCAAACAACTGGTTATATAACACATATGTGGTGGCTCTTCAACATATATATGTGCGTATAAAATTTATACAAATCTTTAGCGTGATTTTGTAACATTTCGCTCTGTAAAAAAAGTTACACCACAGTCACCTTCTCGCCGAGTGGTTCGCATAACATACACTCCGACGGTACGTGAGATCTGCCGAATTTTTCAGACAATGCTTGGGAGTCCGAATAAGTGCGGGGGGATGTCGCATATCCGTACACGTGTGCTTGTGCGATACTCTGTCACGCGGCCCATATCGCAACACCCTCGCCAACGATATGAAAAAAGCGCTTGACGCGCGGCTGGGCGGGGGCACTTTTCCTTCGGCACTCTTGGTTATCGTTATGTTGCTGGCATGCGAATAAGGCATGTCTGCGTACTGTCGGCCTCTTCATACCCGGAAGCCCTGGAGCACGACAGCCTACGTTGTAGTTGCCTATTGGTATAAAGGATTCGTGCTTGTAGGAGTTTATATTGGTCTGTCACAATTATGAATGATATTAGTGTAATTCTCTACCTTTTTGTGTCTCACATATTTTACTCGAGTGTTGCCCGATATAGTGTAAATTGAGTGACACAAAGTAACATAGAAAGTCTATGACCAAGTTCGGTGCTCAGGTCCACAATGTGTACGTTGAAGCCACCAACTAGTATAAAGGGTTCGTGCTTGTAGCTGTGTTATATTGTTTTGTCACAATATTTATTGTTGTTCGTCTACTAGAAGCCGTTTTTTATTCACATGCACGCATACGTTTCCACTAAAGCACCGGTGTTCTAACCACCATGACAGTGGACAGTGAGCGTCAACGACAAAGCTAGCTCCTAAGGTCCACAATCTCTACGCTGCAATCGCCGACTAGCATAAAGGGTTTGTGCTTGTAGGTGTTTTATATTGTTTTGTCATAATTATGATTGATATTAGTCTATTGTTAAACATTTTCACGGGATTTTATACGGTGCTGTGCGTGAGCAGGGACACCACGCAGCGGACAAGCCTAGACTCTAAGGTGCTTCGCCCCTAAAAGAAATGTTTGACACTAGTCCTGTCACTGAAGCTTACCCAAACAAAGCGTAATTAATCGCAATAAGCGAGAAAATAATGCGAGAACCGTTTAGCAGAGGCACAAACATTTTAGTTTTCAGCAAGACCACCAGCTCGAAAGCAAAGGTGCGTTAACCAACAGTACCCGACAGAAATGACGCATTTCATGAATTTCTTTGCGTACGCGGTGAGTATTTTTGGTTGCTCATTATCGCTGATGGAAACACGTTGAAGATCGCGTAGTATGATGACGGACGTATCAGCGTTATGGCGGGAGGCGTTACTATAAAAGCGATGAGAGTGCTTTACCGCGATACAATTACGGGTATGTTTCGACTATACATCGCGTCCTCTATTTTTTGAAGGGTGACGGCTTGGGCTAGTTGGTGGCGCATGACAAATGTTATAGCGCGAACTCAGCGTACCTTTTGTCCTCGTCTTGAGTTCGCGCTATAACATTTGTCGCTATTTTTGTTTCAAAATATAGGAGGCGCTAATCTGTGACGGACGCGTTGTTGTAGATTCTACAATTCAGAGCGTGCCTTTCTTTGTGTGAAAAAACGGGGCAGCTATTACCTAGTGGTGCGAACAGTGCGGAAACAGCGCAGCCGGTAGCCTGCCCCTCCTCCTTGCCTTCCTCCTCACCCTCACTTCTCTTTACGACCCCTTGCTATACTATACTATAGCAAAGAGGAACGAATGCTATAGGTAGTTACCCTCTCCAGTGGCTTCTAATTGGTCTATCTACCCCGCGCATTGCTCGGGATCCGTGAATTAAACCGTTCATCCAGCTACTGGTCGGCTCTTCCACCAGCTTTCAATAAATGCCTTTACAATTAGTAGAGGAACTGTGCGCTGAAAACAACTTCGGGCCCCCTTCGATGTCCCTGGAGCTTCAATCCCGTACACTGCCAGCTGCCATGTCTCAAGACGCCGCCCAGCAAACGCCTCCTCCTCCACCAACCGCACATCCCAGTCTCCCTCGTGTCCAAGACTCACCCGTCTTCACTGGCGTGGATGGAGCAGATGTGGAGGAATGCCTCGCGATTTAGGAGTGCGTGAGGGTAACAAATAAATGGGAGAAGCAGCAGAATTGAGAAAATTGGTGTGTGAGTTTCTTGCATCTATGAAAGTCGAGAAACGACAATACTGACTCTGTACGGAACGGAATTCAGGGAAAAGCTTGTTGCCTTCACCTAAAATTCCAACTTGAGCAATTCCTGCTTTGCTAAGTTTGCTGTTCTTTTTAGTGGCAAGTGCACCGAGTGGCCCTCTTGCCTCTTTCAGGAACTTTCAGACCAACACTTCTGTGTATTTTTTCTGTCTTTTCTCTCTAATTATATCTTTCTTTCATTATGTATATACGTCTTTCTTTCTCTCTCTCCCTAATTTTGTTTCATTTTTCTTTCTATCTATATATTTCTCTCTCTCTCTCTCTGATTTTTTTCGTGTGTCTTTTTTCTTCAGTTTTTCTTGCCGTTCTTCCTGTCTATTTCTAACGTTCTCTTTCTTTCTATGTTTGCTTTACTCTCTCCCCTTTCTCTCGCCTTCACACTCACATATCTCATCTTCTCCCTCGCTACCCTTTCCCACTCCGTTGGTATACTATATTGGACAAGTCCATTTTATTTTATTTTTCATTTTATTTTCAATACTGCTGCAATGTGAAATGGCTAATGCAGGAATGGGATTATACAATGCAGGAAGGGCCGGAACAGACGAAAGACAGAAGAGATGTAACAACACAAACTCGATTCACTATAATAACGGTATTACGTTTCTGGTATACTTATGATTTTCAACAAGAATAGTCACAAAATCATTGAGTGGGAGTGAACGAACGCCGTCAGGAATGGAATTCCATAATTCTAGTGTGCGGGGAAATAAGCTATGCATAAATGCATCATTGCGCGCAAAAATGTAGTAAGATTAAGTTCGTGGAACTTACGGGCAGAGGAAGGCTAGGCAAAAGATAGGCACGCTGTGTTTGAAATGCGATTAGCATATTGATTTTGTTGGGCAAAATCAATATGCTGACTCTACATCGCGACGTACCTAAAGAGGTTCTAGGTTTAGTTCGTCTAAAGCTGATGAGGGTGAGAAGTAGCGGTCGTACCTGCGAAAAATGAAACGCACAGCTTTCTATTGAACTGCTTCCAGTCTGAGTATGCCGCATTGTATACAAGGTGACCAGACCGTGGAGGAATTTCCAATGGTGGAGAAAACAAGACCTTTATACATTAAAAGTTTATTATCTTTTGGGGCATTCTCCACTGTTCGCCGTTTTAAGGTTTTAGAACATGTTAAGGCAATTAGAGTAGACCTTGAAAGATCATGAGTAAATGTAACACCAAGACACTTATACTGCCTAACTCTTGCACAAAGGAGCCATTTAAAGAGCATCTTGCAATAACCGGCATTACTGTTTTCGTAAAGCACAAGACAACAGTTGTTTTGAAATTATTATTCATTTTCAAATTTTCACACCAAACACAAAAAGAGTTAAGGGATTCGCTTAGGCGCATGTTGCGATCTGCTAGCGTACCAAGATAGGCGAGTGGTTACGATGGCCGCCTTTGGATTTTGCGTAGGCGGCTTCGAGTCCCACTTCGTCAGGAAATTTTTTCGCCAAGAATTTCTCTCCTTTTTTTATCTCTTTATTTCTCTCTTTCTCCCTCCTTCTCGCACCCATCAGGGATATTGCAGACCGCTTCTGAGAAATCGGCGCACGTGTTCTGGGAGCGAAGAAGACGAAAAACGGAGATTAAAGAAGAGGATGAAGAGAGCGCGTACTGGTTCATGATGGTGATCACTTCTCATCGCTCGTGACGAACCAATGCTTGGCATAAACAGCTCTGCCGTTAACATTGTGAGCAGCTGGGATCGTTGCGGCACTTGCCGGAGCAGATCTAAACTACGCTCTTCTTCTAGGGGCGAAGCTCCTTATAGCGGCACCCGTTCGACCCTCGTAGCGTAGTATGTAACCAGTCTTACGCTTTGACCTGCAAGGTGGTGCCGGTGGGAGATTTTTCCTGTGCGTTGTTGAACAATAAAAAATTCGCAGCGTTAGCTAAAAGCCGACTTCTTCTGTCTCTCATTCCCATTAGCAGCCATTGTTTACCTCCAAGGTAGTGCCTGCTGAGATTCTCCTGTGCGTGATTAAACAATAAAAATTTTGTTCAAAACGCCGTTGATTGATGAAATAAACCAACGAACGACGCCAGATGATTTCTAAAAGCAAAACGAAAAGACGCATGATGTTTCTAAAGCAAAACGAAAAACGCCAGCTGCTTAACGAAAGACGTCAGATTTTTTCTAAAGCAATGGTCTTCTAAACAATGAAAATTCACCGCGTACATGTAAATTAAAGTGAGCTGCAAGTCGTCATAACTCATCGAACCTTTAGTATAAACGCGCCCGATCTCACGTCGGTGATGATGTACTGGGCAGAATTCACGGAAGATTCACGGTTTACCGATAAACCTCCGCAGCTTCGCCCACTCATCATCATTCACTCCGTGGATGTGCTGTGATTTTTATGGGTATTTACTGCTTTGTAGCTGCCCATACCTTCAATAATTGATATTTTTAAATAAGGACTTGCGTTTCTTAGGCAAGATAGCCTCGTTGTTTGTTCCAGACGACATCGCTTTCAGTTTAAGGGAATAATCTCGGGAAAAGTTTACCAAAAAGCTTGCGCCACGTTTCGTGCGGAAAAGCAAGATAATCATTACGTATGTCCCATTTATTTGGCTCCATTGACCAGTGCTCAGCTGCACTGTTCGTTTGCCATTACGGCGTGATGTAATCAAGGGTCGGTTTCTTCGTATACCTCCCATAGGACGCGAAATTCAAACGCTCCGCCGACGCAAGCGCCGAGTGCGCTATTGAGTTACGCCCCTTGCAGAAGGCCGCCAAGCTCAAAGGGCGATGACGTAGCGATTACGTTGCTTACGTCGTCAGGGCAACAGTAACAACAGCCGCTCACCTCCACCCCCTCTTCCTCCCTCTCCGTGCGCCGTTTTCTTTCTATTTTTTGTGCGCTTGCTTTTTCTCCTCTCCTATGCCCCACGCCGGGATTTTTTTTTGTTCGCGTGCGCTCGCGCGCGTGCTGTGCTTGGCCACGCATTCGCGTTTGCCCGCAGCCAGCATGTGCTAGAGCATAAAGGATGAATCCACCTACAACATTTCTGTTACCTCTTTTTATTGTTCTGTTTCCGAAACTCAAGATTTGCATGTAATGGGGCACGATACAAGTTCAGGAGAAGAACAAAATGGAAGAATTCACAGTGTGTGCATGACTAAACACAAAAGTTCATTGTAAAATTTAGAAATTAAAAAATCGAACACATTGGAAAGTGTAGGCCCTTTGACGTACACACAATAATAAACACGATTTTCATTTGGTGCAATACCGAGCAAAGTGCAGAGGAGCCTCTGATGAGAGGTAATCATGTAGTTTAAAGAAATGTCAGTGCATGACAAAAACATAACGAAGCGAAAATATGTAAATATGAAATAATATTGCAATTATTTACTTATTAACCGTTGAAATAATACGAAACACAAAACAACCACTTACATATCTGCTCAGATTTTGCACAAATATACATGAAATGCTGGACACGTTCACCAGATAAACAAAATGAAAAATAAGATTTAGCACAGTAAGTAGTACATTGCGCTAAAAAGAGCAAGACACAAATATGGTACTTGAACACTACTTGAAAGTTGAACGTGATGCAGGCCATGGTCAGTTTATGCAGCAGCACATGACATTCGAAGAAAAGCGTATTACTCAACGACCAGGTGAAATAAGCCTATACGCAGCTTTTCTTTCATCGCGAATACAATGCCTAGCTGAATATAACGCCACTGAAGGGAGGACGTCATGTTGGTTACACTGAGCACTTCATTGTGATAAACACAAACAGTAAAATTCTGCATATAGGACATGTCTCATGCCTACACATGAATCCTTAGAGCGGTTTTTCCATAGGCAATAACAGAGACAATACATAAACACACAAACTACTTCTTCAACCGTAAGTACATAGCATATTCACGCACCGAAAAGAAGCATTGGGGGCAGGGTAGAAAGCTGGTCCACTTGAGTTGCGGATCGAGACTTCGCAGAGCGCTGATTCTACAGCTGTTAACCCCTCCTTGGGCAAACGCATCAGTTCTTGCCTTCTCGAATACTCCGGAAACGTTTCCGTCCTGAAATAAAGCAATTGAAAACTGTTAATTGCAACGATACAAATTACGCAGTCGCATGAGGCAAACGTAGTTTCGTCGTCTCGGCTCAGTGCAAGCTGCGATACATTAGGCAGTTTTAGAATAGCGTGCGCTATTTTAGCGTTTGCGGCTCGCTATTTCCGTCACTACGGGAGCCCGTAAGCGGTTAGCGCACGACGCATGACAGTTGCGCGAAAAGCCAACGCAAAGCTTTTCGTACGCTATTCTAAAACTGCCTATTGAGTCTCAGGAACGCGTATTTAAACGATGGCGAGTGATAAACAGGCAAAAAAAGCAAAACGCACTTCCATCACGCAGTTCTGTCATAGACGCAAAAGTTAAACTATGAGTCTCACGTTCTTTAATTTCATTCCTTCTAGGAACAGCAATATTAACTGCAACATCGTGCTTTTCACGATTCTACCGTAATTAAAAACAACAATAACTGTGTTGTCCAACTGCAATTCGTAAATGTGTGGCTGCGAACGCAAGCCGCATGCTCACCTTTAGTTTTTCGGAACCTCGAAGAATCTTGCGGAACTCGGCCGGTCTTGAAGTATCCGTGCACCGTTCCATGATGTACGAATGGTGCGTGCCGTTAACCACCACGGCGGCAAGAGCGCACAACACGCAAACACCACGAAAACTCCACACGCCGGCCAAAGCTCGCTTCATGTAACGGAACATCACGAAACTTCATATCAAGGCCGGCGACTAGGACGGGCTCCTGTATGGCGGCGACGGAGCACGGCTGACATAACGACCACTCCGATAAGTCTCAAGAGCGAATAATGACTCGCTAACCACAACGGAAGACTTGCAGGTGTCCGCCAAGCATAGCCTCCCTGCACGGCCAGCCTGGTGCCCGCTCTCAGCACTCGCTTCGTGCTACAACGGAACTTTCGAGGAATTCAAAACTAGCGTCGCGGCGCGCGCGCGGCCTCCGCCGCCGGCGCGGGGTGCACGGCTTTGCCGGCACGGTGGCAGGCTGCCATTGGCTGCTTTAATTTGAATCTCCATGAACACTAGCGCCAATTTCACCTTCACTTACGGCCCCTTTTAAAAGGCCGCCGAACTAGCAAATTATTCAAGATGGTGTCGGTGACGTCATCATGACGTAATTCTTTGGGACGCCGGAGCGGCAGTGTTTCCGGGTATTGATATAATTGGGAAAGCTCACTGCGCACCCATAGTAGTGTTCCTAGTTCCCGAATCTGCCACCCACTTAACCCATAGAGAAAAAAAAGTTAAGAGAGGACACTCCGCGAAATCTGGCCTCAGGAAGTACGTCACGACTACGTAACGAACTAGTGCTCTCACCAAGCGCCAGAGGACGCAAGCACGAAAAAACATTGTCATCAATTTAACAGACTTGTTTTTATTGCGATAGCAATTATATGGACAGTCTCGGCTGGAAAATGTCCGTCCCCGTCGCCGTCATTCACCGTATATGTATAAGTATGTAATATATAGAAAGGCCACAAAGAAAAATAATTAAGAAATTCTTTCGTACGCGCGGAATCGAACGGGCGACCTCTCGCTTTGCAGCCCGCCGTGTTAGACGTTAGGCCACGACAGCACCGTCTCTCAGCCTGCTAAGGGCGAGCTATTTATATACACCATGTAATTCAGCATGCTTTCTCAGTGGCAACATAGATGGCGCGACGTGCGCGCGTGTTGCGCGCTTTAAAGATCGTCGCCCCGCGCCTGCGAATGCCGTTGCTGTTCGCTCTACAGGGCATCGTCGCTTTCGTGCGGAAAGAAGGAGTGGCCGGTGGGGTGCTTCGCTTCGCTCGCTGCAGCGGCCGCGTTTGCGAAAGGAGCGCGCTGTTCAAACAGAAATAAGTAACAACTGTGACAATTAGTTCGCGCTCGTCTTGTGTGTACCTGTTCGTTTGTTTCGTGCGTCCTGCTTTATGTTTGAGCAGTGCGCTTCAAGTGTCGAGCTGTGACGCATTAGTTCGCGCTCGTCCTGTGTGCGTTCTTTTCGTGCGTCCTTTGGGCTCGAGCGATGCGCTGGCAATTTCGAGCTGCTCTCCGTTCTTCGCGTTACATTACAATTTATTGCCATCGCAAGCATTGCTTCGCCGTTGCGGCGAAACTGTGACTTTTTTTTCAAAATAATAAATACACCCAGATTTGGCATGTTCTTTATGCATAAAAACAATTATTCAACACACCATACGTGGCTATTTTTATTCAGCCGTACTGTCATAAACACCATCTACCAGCGACAAGCCCATGCATGAGAGCGCAAAGGTTTAGTCATCCTCGGCTGCGTCGGTGTTTTCGTGTGTGAGACAACAGGTCAGGCACGTTTTAAAGGGAAGCTTGTAGAATGACATGTTGGTAGGCTAGTTGGGCGATATATTCAGAAAAAGGTTACAACTGCGCGAATAAGACACCATGTAAGAAACAGAAACACGCACACACGTTGCGCTTCGTGTGCGTGCGTGTTTCTATGTTTCTTACGTGGTGTCTCATTCGCGCAGTTGTAACCTTTTTCTGAAGGTTGTACGGACGGCGAGGTTCGCTAAAAAACTGTTTGCGGCTCTATGCGGCAGCTAGATGAACATTGTGCAACGTATGCGTCAAGCCGAGGCGACGCCTGCTGCGTCTGCCACCGACGCGAGCGTCCGTGCTCTGAGCTCGGTGCAAAACATTGAGGATCGTTCGCTGGGCCTCGCATGCTTCACGACGCGTTTCCCGAAGCTCGGACCACGATTAAATCCTGGCTTTTCTGGTATATTGTGTCGTGTGATTTTTGTACGCTTTTTTCTGTGCTTTATTTCGGTTAACCCCAGTCGTGACTCGCGACTTCATTTCTGTGTATATTTCACTTCTTCCTTCTTCAACTTTGCGCGCTGTGTTTTTGCCACAGATCCTTACGGCCCAGTGTGTCATACTTCACCAGCTTCTGCCAACTCTAGCGATGTGTGCGTTGTCTGTGTTCTCTCTTTATTTGTTACAATATTCGTTGCAATTAATTTGTAAGCCGGGATGTATTTTTGTCTACCTTGAATTTCTGTGCGAAGCTGTTCTCATTTTGTGCTTTTTATGCTCAGCCTCTACCTTGCCTTGGAATGAAAACATTGCGGATAATTTGTCTCATTCATTTATATATAGATTGACCGCTTGTTTCAAAAGAAAACACGAGCCCGATGAATAAAGCCGTAGTGAAATATGATTACCTGCATCTATTTGTATTAACCTAATCGAAATAAAATTTACGTAACGACCTCACTTCAAACGAACGATTGAACTAGGCAAAATAAGAAATCCTAAATCAAAGCGACAGACAATAGCTTTGCCATTTGGGCGAAGAAAAGAGGTCTGAGATCATTAACTTTGGCCATAGCCAAACGTCGGTTACGCAGAGTAATTCAATATTGCCGCCAGTGAAACCGAAACAGGAAGCGCAGGCCACTTGCTTTCACCAACCACCAGGTGCGCTAGGTATTGGGCCGCTGGGGTCTATGGGAGTGTCCACTGTTAACTTTTTTTTCTTTCTCTATGCTTACCCAAAGAAGAATTAAAGAAACAAGACAGTGGTTGATGTTTAGATAATTATTAGATGCGAAGCAGCTTTGCGCTGGGCTTTGTCCGTAGTTACATTGGCGACCGTCCGCTTTCTAAAACCTACCATAGCCATCTGTAACATTGAGCGCGCGCTCACGTCATGAGAAGTCCTCTTCGTCTTCTTCTTCGACTGCCTTGATGATGATACGTGCAGAGCACTTTAGGGACCCGGGTTGCCGTATGCTGTCCTAGCTTGGCGTAACACAGACAAAACCACGTGTACTGGCAGGCCCTAGCGCGTTCGGGCCTGTGTAATGGGCTGGCTAAGACGCTCTGGTCACTCCCCCTTTCACTCTATCAGCAATCACGTCATGGCGCCAGCGAACGAGATTCTGTAGACGCGCGATGAACCAACGCGTTGTATCCTAGTCAAAACGCGCTCGCACACGCTAGCGCGTTCGGGCTTGTGTAAAGGGGCTGGGTAAGTCGCTGTGGCATCACCCCCTTATACTCTCTCAGCAAGCACGTGATGGCGTCGGGGAACGAGATTCTGCAGACGCGCGATGAACCCGCGTGGCGTTCCCCAACAAGAGTTTGGGGAGTAACAGCAACAACTACAGTAAATTCAGGGTGTGCTCCACATGCAAGGACGCTTTAACACCGGGCAAGGTGCCCGTGATGAACGGAATTTAGGTCGACCCATGCGCTCCTTCGCATCCCCGCATGGTTCCCTTTAGTGGGAGATAGTAATTTTTTTAAATTTCCAGGTAAGCAAAATGCATTACTGCCGCACATAAATCAGGAGTGCGTGCTTGACACCCACGGGTAGATTAGACGTCAGCACCGACTCCGCCTCCTTGCAGTGCGGTCGAGGGTCTATCTGCGTCGTCTCTCGTTGACCCACTTCTCGCAAACGGAATCCGTTATCCTCCTCTCGCTCCCCGTTCAATGGAACCTCATCTCCGCTGTGGATCGTGAGTCATCATAACCTTTCAGGAGGTTCCTCCTTCACGTGATCGGTCACATAATTCTCGGTGCAACGCATTGATATGCTTCCCATGAATTCAAGTTGTGCAAGCGTGTATGGCCCAGTGGTTATGGCACTTGTCTCCCTGTTCACGCGACCTGTTTTAGCGAACTACGTGGACACAGGGCTCGTAAAGACGGCTTCGCTGTAAACACGGTGTTATTGATCTCCGCAGATACAGAGCGTGTCTCCCCCCACTTGGAATTCCGAACGCGAGACGCGCCCTCCTGATCAGCCGCAGCCAAGACTGCTGCTGCCCGTCGACGCCGTCACGCGCACTGCCAAAATGGTGTATGAAACTCGTGAAAGTTATTGCAGCCATGAAAGTAGAGAAACAACAGTGGCCACCCTGTATGCAACGAAGTTTATGAAATGGCTTGTTGCGTTTACTTAGGTTTTCCAGCTCCTGAATTCCTCTTTGCCGTCCTTTTAACAGCGCGGCTGTTATATGGCTGGGCCTGACGACAGATGAGTGCTCGCACCGCATGTCACGCTGCGGTTCCAAGACATACCCATAGATAGCGCAACTACCTTTGTTGCGGTAGAAGTCGTAGCGCACAGTGAAACGGGATAACACGGCTGGAGCGTTCATAGAACCTAAGGTCACTGTAGCAGGGGCGGGTGTGGCAGGTGCTGCCACACGTCCTTTACCGAATATCTCTACTGTACAAATAAGGTAATCACAGAAAATCACTAAGGAAACACAGGGCAACGGCTACTCCGCCGTTTCTGCGTATTTCACACTGGTTGTAACTGCGGGAAGTTCTTTCTGTTCGAAGTAATACGGCAGGCTTCAATAAATCTGCTTCTAGCTTCCTTCGGAATGCATAATATTCTATTCATTTCTAAAAAAACGATAACTTTACTCCACACTGCCGGTTTACACACGGACTTGAACCGCAGGCAGGTTACAGTTATATTTGGAGATGAAGGAATGTGTTGCACAGAAGAACTCAGCAACGATTCCGGGTGTTGTTCCTGCAGGGCTGCTTCCATAAAATATGAAGACTTCAGCTGGCTTTTGGTAACACTTACACATAAGCGATTTCTGTTGGCACTATTTCACAAGTAATAATATCAACCAAAACAGTTCATGCGAAATATACATATGAATAAATTTCCATGACCAAAGCCCAATTAGCCTACACACGGACTACTTTGTGTAATAAACACGTACATAACCTCTGCCCACGTAGCTTTGTCTGTGTTGGCGCGGAGAATTGTGGTGAGGTGCAGGCAATTTACTACAGCCGGAGCGACAGCGTAGCAGTGGACAGCACGTTGCGCCAATTCCAACAACCGCAAGAACGGACGCGTGGAAAGCCAGTGATGGTAAACACTGTCATCGCGCAGGCAATAGAAGCAGTATACCAGGACGGCCGTCCAATGGCATAAAGGGAAGGTGACTTTGGGACGCAAACGAAGCGTTCTGCTTGAGTAAATGAAAAGGGTTCTGTTAACACTGCTCCTGAGATGCACTGTCTGGAGCAGTTGCTTGGTTGGGGCTAGTTGGTTCATGATACTGTTAGCAGAGGGCAGCGCAAAGACACAAGGCGTCAACTTTCTTTCTTCGTCTTTGTGTATTTGCGCTGCCCTCTCCAAACACTATTTAAAGTGTTAATACAAGCAGCTGACGTTTCCAGTAGTCCCATACTAAGTGATAGCGCTTCGGCACTCCATGCGAAGATATTGCGTTTGTGAACATGCCTGCTCTGGCTTGTATTGCCTTTAGAATGTGCATGCTCGTAGATTAGGAGTGCTATTTAATATTGAGTTAGTGTCTTATTGTGAAACATGCACATTTACGGCGCTGGTTGTTTTACGCGGTAGTGTTAAATAGCGCATTTCGCGAAAAGTCCAGTTTCGACATTGGCATCGGCACTAGTGTCGGCATCATTGGTTGTGAGCAAAATTCAGCGCTGTCCGTGAGCGAAAAGTCGAGAAAGACGAAAAAAAAGTAAAAATATTCGCTTCGAACGAGAATCGCAATCAGGCCTTCAACGCGGCAAGAAAATTTTGTGCCACAGAGCCGCGCCCTCGCTTGAGAATATATATATATATATATATATATATATATATATATATATATATCTATATATATATATAATAATATAATTATATATATATATATATATATAATATATATAGCTATAATTACTACAAATAACATCCCGTATATTTTCTTTGGCATTACTGTCTGTTAGTTCTCAATAATATTGAGTCTAACAAAGAAACAAATTCACAGCATATCCACGGCTGAATGATGAAGAGCTTGGGCAAGCTCCTGAAGCAATCATGGTTACACCGTGAAGTCTTCAGTGGTATCGCCCAGCAGTATTCAAAGCGATAGCCCAGTACATCCTTAAAGACGTGACAAACACTGTGTATATTTATACAAGAACTTGTATTAATCGTAAGTGGTAGCTAGACGTGGCTTCCGTTCCCCGTTCATTATAACGGCTTTATGGTTGGTGAAGTGATGAATCGGTGATGGGCCGTAGTGGGATGTTTGCAACGACGAAGTAGTGGGCAGTTTGCAAAGGTGGCTTCCGATCCCCTTCATTATAACGGCTTTATGGTCGGTGAAGTAATGGATCGGTGATGGATCGTAGTGGGATGTTTGGAAAGACGAAATAGTGCGCAGTTTGCAAAGGATCGGTGATGGATCGTAGTGGGATGTTTGCAAAGACGAAATAGTGGGCAGTTTGCAAAGGTGGTTACGCCGGACAACGGAGACGTGACAAGGTTAGACTAAAAGGAGCTTCGCCTCTAAAAGAGCCCTTCAAAAGTCATCATCTTTCCTTCATTCATAGTGAGGGTCTATTTCTGGCAGCATTGATGCCTTCAGGTAGTATGCGAGGGATTATTGGTCAGCTACCAGCACGTAAAAAAACGCCAGGCCTGCGCTGAAACCGCAGCACAGTCACTGCGAAAGCTGGAAGAGCGGCGTTTCTAGAGCCCGTTAAGCTCTGTTGGGGCTACAACAAGTACACTAAAAAGGTACCCACTACGCCATAAAGCACAATTTTTAAGAAGTTCGGAAGCACCTACTAAGCCATTATTCGTCATTCTGCGGAGAGTGAGGCACCAGCTACACGTCTGTAAGGCATTATGTGCACTTTGTTGACGCGACGACTGATGACGATGAAGAATTATTGCTCAGCCCTTTGTAATGGGTTGGAATCTTTAAACGGCCCACCAGTTATGTAATTTGCATTAGGTGACGCCCGGTCGCTATTTCTCTCTCCCGTCATGCTGTATAACATACGTTGACGTGGAAGAGAGACGGAGGGGGAGGGGGGCGAAGAACATTACTGAGACCCCGAGGAAATGGATCATGCGCTTATGGGCTTCCTTGGCAACCAATACAAGTGCACTTGCGAGGAACCACTACGCTATAATCATTGTAATTTCACTGAGACCCCGAGGAAGTGGATCATGCGCTTATGGGGTTCCTTGGCAACCAATACGAGTGCACTTGCGAGGAACCCACTACGCTATAAATCATTGTAATTTTTGAGAAGTAGGGCAGCAGGCACTGTGCCATTTTTCGTCATTCTGCGGAGAGCGTTGGTACCTGCTAAACACATGTAAGGCATTATGCGCACTTTGTTGATGCTGGCCTGATGAAGATGAAGAATTATGGCAGAGCCCTTTCTAATGGGTTCGAAGCATTGAACAACCTACTCATTGCGCAATTCGCATTGTGCGACGCCTCGTTACAGAATTCGCGTTGTGCGACGCTTGGTGCTTAATTTACTCTTCTACCACGCTATATTGCATATGCTAATGTGGTTCCTTCCCGACATGAAGCCTGTATAGGACCTTTTTGCAAAGCAGTTTCAAGCACCGGCATGGCTCAGATGTGAATACTGGGCTCCCACGCAAAGGGCCCAGGTTCGAACCTCGTTCCATCCTGGAATTTTTTTATTTCGTTTTTTTTTCTTATTTCGAGCGCTACTGGTTACGGACACCGGCGGCGGCGGCGGCGGCGGACAACTACGGCGCCAAAAACGGCCGGTGAAATGATCTCATAACAGCTTTCGCTGTAAAAGGTCACGTGCTACGCGACGTCAACAGGCAGAAAAGATGTCCACACTCGCCGCCATGGCTGCGATCGGCGCTTACTAACCATCGTCTCTCCGTCTGCTACGCCCGCGTTGCATAAGTGCGTTCACGCGAAGGCGACAAATTTGATAAAACGACTAGGCTTTTACGGTGGGCAGTGCGGGATCTTTTAGGTCCTCAGACGAAGAGAAGGACAAATTATACGGAATCAATCACGTTTTCGATGTGACAGAAAGCACGGACGTGCTATAGAGTGTTTGAAAGGGCGATTCGTGCGGCTGCCAGCGTAAACTGCAGCATAGGCCGTCACCACGATGTTTGTGTGCTTTTTTTTGTCGAGTGCACGTGTTGCAGCAGTACGCGTGGCAATTCCGCGATCTTTTCCGTGCTGCAGTTTAGCTTCGTTCGTAGACGTGGCTCGTGCTGCATGAGTCATTGAGTAACTTTGTCACGTGCTAGCTTTGCGCATGATATGGTAGCTGTCACGTAGCGTAATAGAACGGCGCGCCGCGGTTTTGCTTGCATGCACAGGTGATGTTAAGTGAACGGCAGTGCATGTATAATAAATTTTAGAAGTCTCGCGCTCGAGACGCATTTTGCCAGGCATGATGGGCGTCGTCCTAACTGTTCCTGCTTACGAACTGCGCAATCCGCAAAACTGCGCGCTAGACGAACTGCGTACGGCGTAAAAAACAGCAGCAGCGTACGAAGGGAAATTGCTGGATCAGTCGATGGCTTTCCGCCAACGAAATGCAGATGCAGACTCGAGATCACATGGCCGTCAGCAGTTGTAAAACTGCCAGTAACTAGAGTAGTAGAGTGTAAATTCACAGCGAACTAGCTACATGTACTTCATAAACGTGCCCGCAGGATCAAGTGCTATACGCGGCGCACACTAATGCAGCGTTCCCGTCGGTGTATAACGCATGGTCACGGCGGAAAAGTGAAAAGTTTGGTTCCAGGTGCATAGTCTTGTAGCTATTGGCACAGTTTACGACAAGCAATTATACGCGACAGTGCGAAGCACCGCTGACAACCTACGCGGCTCCGTCATGGGCCGAATGCAGCACGGAACACGCGAGTAGCTTCGTTCACTCCAACACCAAAACCAGCTCAGTGCACGTTCCTATACGTTTGGTAAAGTAGAGAGACAAGAGGCAGCGCACACGTACGCTAGGCCGGCTGTTCTTATTCTGTCCGTCGTCTTCTAGCCCTCGGCCCAGCTGCCGGAACCCCGGTATCGTTCTTCGTCATCACACTCGGCCATGACTGCGAGCGCGCGGAACTGCCGACAATGTCTCTGGTTGGCGACCACTGGTTAGGGTGCCTCGAGATATGCGCTTCCCCCGCTACAGGGTAGAGACACTGCTTTTTGGGATCCATATGGTTCAAACGTTCCGTTCGCTAGCACTGCCTGACATGCAGCGATGGAGTGCTTTCAGTAAAAAGCACGGAAATTTGGCTCAGTTTATCCGTTCTGACGTATGGCTTGCTCATATATTGTAGTAAACCAATAGGTTAGGGATTGGTATTAAAGGCGAAGCATTTCATGGCAAAACCAACATATTTTGAGCGTGTCTGTCTATCTAAACTTGCCGCCTAGGTATCGTGCTCCGCGACCGTTGTTAACTTGATGTATACGAAAATTGGCATGCAATGACAGGAAGTTATGACGAACAAAAGTGACTGGTCTAACATGAAAATCATGTCATGCATGCCATTTACGTCAGGACCTGGGCATGGTGCTCTAGCGGTTGTCATGGTGCTCTCGGCGTCGAACAGTTTTGGCGGGAGGTTTTGGCGGACCTGGTGCGTGTTCTGCTTCGCAATGGCATGTCTGTGCTTCGCGTTGTTGGCGTGAATGTCTAACCTCACACCGGTTCTCATTGATGCTTTGGTCGGGTCAGTGCAGATGAGCTTAAGCTGCGCTAATCCGAATTGGCTTACTGCGTTAATCCGGATTGACTTAGACTGGCTGGACAATCTCAGGTACTCAATTCCCGCGATAACAATAATCCGGATTAGCTTAATCCGGTTTAGTTAGGATTGGATTAATGTGGCAATACTAATCTCAACGGCTAGGCACTTACTCAATCTTTACTTGTTCAGGAATAGATTAATTGTATTAAATAATCTGAGTCGATCTAATATTACCATACTCAGTCATCGAATGCTGGGCACTCTCAACTTACTCAATGTGTATTTGTTCACGATTACAGTAATCTGGATTAGCTTAATCCGGCTTCACTTAGTGTGGTCAAATGATGCATCCAACTGGCTATGCATTCACAACTTACTGAAAATTGACTTATTCAGGTTTAGCTCAGCAGATTAGGTTAATCGGCGTAATCGGGATAACTTAATCTAGTAGTGGTGTGATCTACCTCATGGCTAGGCCATCTTGTCTTGGCTCGATTAGCGTAATTGAATTAATTGAACACCATTATTCGGTCCGGCGATTAGCGTAATCCGACATAATCAAAACTAAGCCGCAATAATTGGCCTAATTGGTATCGGTAAATACTGATTGGCGTCGACAAGTGTAGATACAAGCTTAATAGGGCCAAGATATATGGCCTAACTAGGTTTTTTATAGGTTTTCTTTATTATCAATCAGTATAGCCCACACTGTGGTCCAGTGGTTATGGCGCTCGAAGGCTGACCCGAAGGTCGCGGGACGAATCCGGCCACGTCGGCGTTTTCGATGGAGGCGAAAATGTTTGAGGCCCGTGTACTTAGACACAGGTGCAGGTTAAAGACCCAAGTGGTCGAAATTCGGAGCCCTCCACACGGCGTCTCTCAGAAGTAATGGGTTTTGGACGTTAAACCCCAGATATTATCGATCAGTATTGATTTGTATCGATTAGGTATTGATTGGCTTGACTAAGCCTAATTAGCCGGAGCTGTGATTAAGTTGTCTAATGGGCTTATCTAAGCTTAAGTTGAATTTAGGTTGATCCGTACGGCTATCGAAAAGCGCAACGTCCCCTGTTATAGCACCATCACACAATAATTATCTATGAAGATATAGCGAGACAGGTACTAATTCTTCTGCGTGAATTTGTCCAAGAGTTGTGCACGGCCAGCAAGCAAAATGCGGGGTCATACGCTGGGACAAGTGAATAATCTCGGCACTCTTATGTCAGATGCTGGGGTCACCATAGGGTACATTGGAAGTTGAAATCTCCATTAGCACAACACATCAGTGGGAGTAAAAATGTTAGGCGCATTTTCGAAAAATCGAGTCGTTTTTATATTATTCAATGAAATAGGTTGATAATTCTTCATGGCGTTCCTTCCAACACAAAATCAAATCATATATTTCTGGTTTCGTATTAACACTACCAGTATGGCTGAAATGGCTAGACTCCTCGCAGGAGCAGTGAGCCCGTCGGCAAGAATGTTTTTTGGGGGGCGGGGCACTTGCTGAAAACCTTGACTATTTGGGTAAAACACATTTTATTGTTATTTCTGGCGAAAACACCTACTCGACCAAAATTTCGAGGGGGGCCAGGGCCCCTAGGGCACCCAAGGGGGGGGGGGGCAGCACCCACCCTCCCTTCGCTACGGGCCTGCTTACACATGTGAAGCGCAAAACGTCAGACAGAAAAACGTCGTAGGGCTCTCTCAGCCTTTCGAATGTTACCATTCCTTGCCTAATGGCAACAATGTCGAGACGCTTTCATGAGAAAAGTCTAGGGAGCTGCACCGGTTTCTGCGAGATCGTAGGCCACGTACATTGAAGGTAGCAAAGATAAGTCGCTCGGACTGCGCCATCATGACTATACTGGTGGTGGTGGTGAAACTTATTGTTGAGACTATACTCGCGAACACCATTTCTTGGCAATGAAGCGAAGGCTACAGAGCCACAATGCACGATCACCAACTAATGGAATGTAGTCCCGCAATTGCGTCCGTATTTTCTGCGTGGAATATATAAAATACTCCTTCATTTTTACATGTAGCTTTCTGAGATGGAACGCAGCGCACACATGCCAGATCTTTGCATTTCGAGCGTGAAAAAGTCGCACCTTCCGTACCTTAGACGCTAAGCAGCGTTTGCGTCGAAATGCAACGCTAGCCATCACTTTCCACGGTGTATCGAGACGCGCGCCAAACCGGACTACTTCGCGTAGTAGTACATGTGCAGATGTTCCGTCCCCGCTAGCTTCCCTTCATTGCCAAGAAAAGTTGTCCGCGAGTATATCTACGGTTATGCTTATTGTCTGAATTGATCACTCCTAAAGGACGATAGCGAAGCTTCCCTTGAAGCTCCTCTACAGCTTCTAGACCTTCAGCTCTCACGGTTTCTACTGTGCCTAGATGTTCGGCGGCGGCGGGGTCTTTCTATTCACACTCCAGGTTTCAGTGGCGGTGTCGTACGCGAAAAGCCGGACGCCGACGAACGTACAGAAATGAGGCCCTCGAAGGTGTGTTGGCCGCTTGTGTACTTGTATGCACCGCTGTCGAATAAGTGATTCTCTCTCTCTATCGTGGGCATGTCGGCAATCAGCCGTTCCATATAATACAATCTGATTTTTTATCAAGGCGACTATAATCGTGTGACGTGGCCACAATTCACTGTTGCCAGGATGTGAACGCTTGGCCATCGTCGTTGCCTGTAGCAACAGAGTTTCTGCTTAGCAGTTAGTGAGTGACAACTTATTCTTGTGCTTAGCAGCACAACACAACTGTTGAAAAGATAAAAGAGAAAGAAAGAAAGAAGCTATTTAAGAAAGAAAGAAAGAAAAAATGAAAGAGAGAAAGAAAGAAAGAAAGAAAGGAAGGAAGGAAGAAGAAGAAAAAAAAAAGAAAGAAAGAAAGAAGGAAAGAAAGAAAGATAGAAAGAAGGCGAGCGGCTCTGCAACGCGACCTTTCCTATTTGTCAGCTAAACTCCACATGCCCCAGAGTCAGCAAGTGCTCATGAGCGCGTACGGACAGCAATTGTAGTGGTATTCTCGGCCTTGTAGCGGCGCCTGCTCGTAAAAACCGATAGCTTTACATAAGGATTCGCGTTTCTTAAAGAAACAACCGCGCTGTTTGTGATAGCAAAGATCATTTTCAGATTAAACGCATAATCTGAAAAAAAAGACGTTTAACAAAGTTGCGCCGCAGTTACTGCTGAAACGGAAGACCAGCCTTTTGTCGCTCCTGTTCATTCGGCTCCATTGGCGCCGCCTCACCCCATGGCTCTCTCATAGCTGCTAACGCACTGCTATAAATAGACAACCACGTTCTTAAAAGTATAGAAAGGAAAGATGTCAACGGCCAGGGTACAATTTCGTTTCACAGATAAGCAAGACAGCTTACCGCAGAACCGTATTCGACTACATTGTACTTTAAATGAAAGAACCTAAGCTTGGTAATGCTGGAGGGAAAGCCAGCAATGACAACGAGCATCTTCGTCGGTTGCCGCTCGGTTCTTGTCATGTGTTGTGCATATTAGACGGTGAAAACACACTGAACGGTTTACCGTTTTTTCTACCCCTCGTGACAACTTTCTGTGGCATCACAGTCCACTCTGTCGAGGCTTAGCGAGCAGTGGTTCAATATGCTACTGATTCTCGACAGTAAATCCTCGAATGTCATCCTCGAAAGTAAACCTTTGTTGATACGAAGCAAAAAGAAAGGAAAATAACAATCAATTTCTTTTAATGTTCAAGATATTTAACATTGTGAGAAAGCTTATGCCGTTATGCTTTTGTTTTGCGATTTTAGCTCTTTCTAGTTTCCCGGTTTGAATTTCGCATTTTCCTGCCTCTTTAGTCAAACATGACGCCGATGGATTGAAGAAAGCACGCATCGAAAATTATGGGAGCATGAGCGGTTGTTCATAAGATCATATGTATTCATTGACGAAGAAGAAACGAAGTGAGAGGTGCGTTCCGAAAGATTTCATTGTCCGCAAACAATCACGAGGAAATGACATGTATGGTACACAATTGAGACCAGCAGTGCAAATTGACCTTTCAAAGACCAACACTTTGAAAGCCATACTGCGATCACAACAAGTACGTGACCGAAGCGATGAATTTCATGAAGTGAGTTGAACAGAGTGTGTGTATTTTCGGTTGTTCATTATCTTTGATATAAACACACCGAAGATCGCGGAATGTAAGACCGGACTCATCAGCGTTTACAGCAGGAGGCGTTATTATGTCAAGATGAGCGTGTTTTGCGATAGGAAAATTACCAGTACATTACATGTAGCACCAGACGCGTTCATGTCGATTATGTGGTTGGCAGCGTGCTCAGTACCGGGCGAGAACGCCGTTCTTGACAACGACAGATATGGAGCGAGCTTTCCTCCCTTGGAATTTCGAACGCGAGACGTGCATCCCGACAGGTCCTGGCCAAAATTGCTGCTGCCTGTCGACGCCGACGTGTCTGCTGCTAAAATAACGTGTGAGCCCCGTGAAAGTTATTGCATCTAGAAAAGTCGAGAAACGACAACAGGGCGTGTCCAGATAAGATCGAACACGAGGTCCCGGTGACCATTCCCGATTATTAATAAAGATGTTTATGGCGGACACTCGGCGAAGATGGACGACAGCGACAGTCAAGGCGGGGCCGACTCTGCGCAAGCTGCGCTCTGTCCGAAGAGGGCAACCCACTAGAAGGGGCCGGAGAGCTCAGAGTTCCAATAAGCATTCGCTACAATTACTACGGGGGCGAAAAGGGAGCCGCTGGCGACCTAACAACTTGTCACAATGAGGGGTCATGGTACGCCTTGAGGCGCTCCACGTTTACAATATCGCGCCCTCGACGGCGCATGTCCGAGGATGGATCGATTGGTTCGATCAGATAGTTACAGGGGATGTGCGTTCAACAACACGGTAGGGTCCTTCGTATTCGGCAGTAGTTTTGAAGAGAGGCCAGGTGCAAGTGGTAGGGATCGAGAGCCATACGAGCGCTCCAGGGAGGAATGTCGGCTCCGAAGTGATTCTGTCACCGCTAATGATCCTCTGCCGCTCTTGGTCATGCGTAGTGAAGGTCTTGGCAAGTTCGCGACATTCTTCAGCAAGTCGGGCGGTAGCAGAAATCGGCGCACACTCAGACGATCCGGCTTGTATGGAAGGATTGTGTCGATTGTGTGCGAGGGGTGCCTGCCATACAATAAGAAAAAGGGAGAAAAACCAGTGGTGCTCTGAGCGGCGGTATTGTAGGCGTAGGTGACGAAGGGCAGAATGGCATCCCAGTTGGTGTGATCGGCGGCTACGTACATGGAGAGCATGTCGCCGAGCGTACGGTTAAAGCGTTCGGTGAGGCCATTTGTCTGCGGGTGGTAAGCAGTAGTTTTGCGGTGAACAACGTTGCACTCTTTTAGAATGGCTTCGACGACTTCCGACAAGAAGACACGGCCTCGATCGCTGAGTAACTCCTGAGGTGGACCGTGACGTAGCATGAATCGGTGGAGCAGGAAGGAGGCCACATCGCGCGCTGTAGCCGCTGGGAGGGCGGCAGTTTCGGCGTATCGCGTGAGGTGGTCTACAGCGACGATGGCCCAGCGGTTACCAGCAGACGTCAGAGGAAGTGGTCCATACAAATCGATGCCAACACGCCCAAACGGTCGGTCAGGGCAAGGTAGAGGTTGCAGACCTGCCGGTGACAGGTGCGTTGAAGTTTTGCGGCGCTGACAATCGATGCAGGAGCGAACGAACTTCTGCACGTAGCGGTACATCCCTCGCCAAAAGTACCGTTGTCGAATGCGGTGGTAAGTTTTCGATACCCCAGAATGCGCACACTGCGGATCAGCGTGGAACGATTCGCATATGTCAGAACGCAGACTTCGGGGTATTACTAGTAGCCACTGGCGGCCGTCGCCGCTGTAATTGCGTCGGTGGAGGAGGCCGTCGCGAACGGCGAAATGGTGGGCTTGACGACGCAACGCGCGAGTGGATGGTGTTGCCGATGGATCAGTCAGCAAGTCCATCAGTGAGGCAATCCAGCGATCCTTGCGCTGTTCGATAGCGATTGTCTGAATGTCGATGGAAGAAACGGCAAGGGGAGACACTGAGCCGTGGGCATTGTCGTCAGGCAAGGGAGAGCGCGACAGGGCGTCGGCGTCCGCATGCTGGCGTCCGTTGCGGTACAGTACGCGGATGTCGTAGTCTTGCAGGCGAAGTGCCCAACGGGCGAGACGGCCTGAGGGATCTTTCAATGACGACAACCAGCACAGCGCATGATGGTCGGTGACGACATCAAACGGGCGACCATACAAATAAGGTCGGAACTTCGTAAGGGCCCAGATGATGGCCAGGCATTCTTTCTCCGTGACGGTGTCATTGGTCTCGGCTTTAGTAAGCGTGCGACTTGCATATGCCACGACATATTCCGGGAACCCAGGTTTGCGCTGTGCAAGGACAGCGCCGAGGCCAACACCGCTGGCGTGCGTGTGTACCTCTGTAGGGGCCGTAGGGTCGTAGTGGCGTAGTATCGGAGGAGACGTCAACAAACGACGGAGCTTCGCGAAAGCGGCGTCGCACTCTGACGACCACGTATTAAGAGGCCCGTTGCTGCCAAGGAGCTTTGTCAGCGGCGATATGATAGTCGCGAAGTTTCGTATGAAGCGTCGAAAGTAGGAGCATAGTCCTACAAAACTGCGCAGTTCTTTGACGGACCTAGGTTTGGGGTACTCCGTCACGGCCCGAAGCTTGGCTGGATCGGGGAGAATTCCGTCCTTGGACACGACGTAGCCTAGTATTGTCAGCTGCCGTGCTGCAAATCGGCACTTCTTTAGGTTCAGTTGTAGCCCGGCGTCGCTCAAACGCGTCAAACAAGTCTGAGGCGTTGAAGATGCGTGGAGAAGTCCGGGGCGAAAACGACGACGTCGTCGAGGTAGCACAGGCACGTGTGCCATTTCAAGTTGCGCAGAACGGAATCCATCATGCGCTCAAAGGTCGCGGGCGCATTATACAACCCAAACGGCATGACGTTGAATTCGTACAAGCCGTCGGGTGTGACAAACGCTGTGTTCGGTCGAGCGTCATCAGCCATGGGGACTTGCCAGTACCCTGAGCGCAAATCGAGCGACGAAAAGAATTCTGCTCCTTGCAGGCTGTCAATGGCGTCGTCTATTCGAGGGAGGGGATAAACGTCCTTACGGGTGATCTTATTAAGTCGGCGGTAGTCCACGCAGAACCGCACAGAGCCGTCCTTCTTCGCAACGAGAACGACAAGGGACGCCCACGGGCTGTTTGAGGGTCGAATAACATCGCGGCGAAGCATGTCTTCGACTTGCTCGTTAATTACACGACGCTCTGCTGGAGATACGCGATATGGACGTTGCCGCAGCGGTGGTTGGGCGCCAGTGTCGATGTGATGCGTGACAGCAGACGTGCGGCCGAGAGAAGTTTGCGCGACATCGAACGAAGAACGAAATTCTTCCAACAGGCAGAGAAGCTGGGAACGCTGGACCGACGTAAGGTTATCAGCAATTGAGGAAGCAAATACATCAGCGGGTGATGAGTCAGATGTGGAAACAGCACTGAGCGTACGGGAGCTGGCACAGTGCGTGTCACCCGGTGCGTCCATAACTTGTGCGTCTTCGAGGGCTTCCGCTCGGCCGAGACATTCCCCTCGCACCAACCTAACAATGTACGGGGATGGGTTCGTAACGAAAATATCGGTGTCGCCCTGAGTGACTTGCACGGTCGCAAATGGCACCAGCAAACCTTTCCTGGTGAAAACGCGGTCAGAGGGGGAAAGAAGTGCAACGGTGTCGGAGAGACCGGTGCAATAGACGGACACAGCCGTTGACGAGTTTGCAGGAACTGTGGTGTCGTCTTTGACGAGTACTTTGGTCGCAGCCGATGGACTGTTCGCCGGCGTCAAATTGGAGAACGGTGAGAGCTCTATTTCGGCTGGTGCGCAACGAATTACGGCCGTCGTGGCGAGCGAGGAAAATCCCAACCCAGGATGACGTCGTGAGAGCATGAAGAAATTATGATGAATTCGGCGGCGTACAGAGCGTCCTGAATGATGACACGGGCTGTACACACCGCTGTCGGGTGAATGCTTTGGGCGCTGGCTGTACGGAGGGAGAGCCCGGAAAGCGGCGTCGTCACTTTTCGTAGTAGTCGGCTAAATTTAGCGTCCATAACGGATACGGCAGCTCCAGTGTCCACAAGGGCCAATGTGCGCACGCCATCTACAAACACGTCTACTACGTTCGATGGGCTTTGCTGAGGGCTTCGGCAGTTCGATAGCGTCGCAGCCCTTGCCTCTCGGACTGCGACAACTAGTTTTCCTGGTCTCGGGCGACCGGACGAGGCCGCATCGGTGACAGTGAGCGGCGTCTTGGGGATGGCGAAACGGCGGGTAGATGGAGACGGGCGTGAAGTCGGTGACATAGGCGGTGGCGGCTCGTAATATGGACGGCTGCACTGGCTGGTGACGGTCGATCCGACTCGAGGCGGCTGCATGCGATTGCAAGAGCAGGCGACGTGACCGGCGTCACCGCACGCAAAGCAGATGGGGCGGTTGTCGGAGTGCGCCATCGGCTTGCCGGGCTAGGTCCCATCCATGTCGCAGGACGCGAGGGACGAGGTGGCTGCTGGTATGACTGCATGGTGGGCTGCAGTCGTGGCGTATGGATGACGTCGGCGTACGCAGCCGGCACACTCTCTTCGAAGGCCTGAGGCCTGGCGACGGCTCCGGCGTAAGTAAGTGGGGGAACCACAGGGATCGCTGGAGGCGGCCTGGCTACAACTTGCGCGTAACTGAGCGGCGCAGTCAGCCCGAGGAGGTTGGTGGTATTCCGGCATGACCTCCGCGATTTCATGCTCAATAGCCCGGCGTAGGGGAGGCAGCAGTGGGGTCGACGGCTGTTCAACAGGCTGCGGGTGATGAGCGAAGGCCAGTAGAGAGAACTGGCGCTGCAATCTCCTCGCGCACGAAGGACTTGATTTCGGCGAGCAAGCCGGAGTGGTCCGAAATAGCGACATGCCAGCGAGGTCGGCGTCGCGCGATGGAGGTCGACGCGTCATCAGCCGCTGCCGGCGCAGCTCCTCGTAGCTTTGGCACAGTGTGATGACCTCAGCCACAGTGCAAGGGTTTTGGCGAGTAGCATGGTGAAGGCATCGTCGTCGATGCCTTTCATGATGTTCCGGATCTTCTCAGCTTCAGGCCTGGTCGAGTTGGCTTTCTTGCACAAGTCCAGGACGTCCTTCGATGTAACTCGTGAAAGGACTCTCCGGACTGCTGGGCTCGTTCCGTAAGCGCTGTTCAGCTTGCAGCTTACGAACCGCAGGACGGCCAAACACGTCGACGATGGCGGTCTTGAAAGGCGGACCACGTAGCGAAATCGGACTTGCGTGGTTGTTTGTACCATAGGCTTGCGGACACCCGCGAGGTAGAAAAACCAAGTTGCTCAAGTTTTCCTGCCTCGTCCCATTTATTGGGTACGCTGACCCGCTCATAAATCGCGAGCCAGTCCTCGACGTCGGTGCCATCCGCGCCGGTTGAAAACAGGAGGGTCGCGGATGCGGGGGACACCGGGACACGATGTCGGTGCAGGCGGGAGGCGTTTGCTGGCGGCATCTTGAGTCATGGTAGAGGGCACGGCCACGGGATCGAAGCTCCAAGGGCATTGAATGCTGACCGTAGTTGTTTGAAGGGCACAGCACTCTCCACCAAATTATAAAGATGTTTATGGCGGACACTCGGCGAAGATGGACGACAGCGACAGTCAAGGCGGGGCCGACTCTGCGCGAGCTGCGCTCTGTCCGAAGAGGGCAACCCCACTAGAAGGGGCCGGAGAGCTTCAGAGTTCCAATAAGCTTCGCTACATTATGATGAAATTCACTGTAGGCCTAGGCATTATACCCAGCACAATGGTTTCGCAGTTAGTCTCGCGAAAAAAAACTTTGTTCGCCTGAAAAAATATACAAAGTTTGGCCGCAAAAAACGCTTTTCCGCCATATCGCGATTTCTGAATTTTGAGCGCACCTAGGGAAAAAACGGTGCACTCCTTCATCACAATATTTATTTCCCTTAAAGAACAAGTGAAATACAATCTTATTAGTCTATTATTTCCCTTGCTTGTCGAAGCACTTTTGAAGAAAAAAATCACAAATTGGCAAATTGCACAAAATACCTGTAATCCAGGAATTTATTGCTGCAAGCAAGTTAAAGTGAGGATAATAAAAATCGGTACATATTAACTTTGATACTTCTGCTCTCTTTTAAAATAATTTTTGTGGTTTTAGCGCGCTCCGTTTTACTTGATAATTGGGCTGAAACGTAAGTGATTTACCAAAAACGCTTAACTTTGAAAATGTTTTTCTCAAAAAGGCCATTAATTTTTTTTTTAGATCCCTCTGATTGAAGTCAAGGACGTCACCTACCGAAGTGCAGAAAAAAACGTTTCATTTTTTTTTGCTAACTAGTTATAGTGCGTCAAATGTGACCATGCCAGCCTAGCGGCCGCGTCGTTCGTTATGAGCTGAAACTCGGACATAAGTTGCTAAAAATACTTGTACGTGACATAATCACAAATCAGCAGCTCCACACCAACAAATGCGCAGCCCGGTGTCATGGTTCAGCAAGCTTTGTCTTGCGATCAGCAGCTTGACAAACCCGCACCAGCGGCCGCTCGATGCTGCGAGCACTCACATTACATGAGTGCCGCTTCGACTGCGGATGAGCTCCGCTTGCGCGCCAAACTACGCTCAGAGGACGATCGAGAGAAGGAATGCATCACTGTGAAAGTTAAAGGCCGTTAAGCGCCAACAAATGTCATAGTATGCAACAAAAGCTCTGCCGGCAATTTCCCAGTGAGCGCCTCCAGTAGTGCGCTCATGTGTTGCTTTCTCTCTTCTGATGGCCTAAAGATAATTAGGTTCACTCTATGAGCAACATATGACACAAAAGAAAGCGATTGACATCTAAAGAAAGCTGTCATACGTGCTTCCGATGGTTGAGCAACTCGAACGATGGTTGTTCATCTCATGCCAGAACACTTGTGTCAGCCGGCTGTGAAAAGAAGTGTGTCCAAGTCCTTTACTTCATTAAAGAACCGATTTTCCAATACTGTATTGTTGTACCTCCGCAGATAGAATATTCAACGCAAGTCGAGCGTTTATCACGATATTATGCGGCTTCGGGCATAACAGCAGGGGAAAAAATACATCCGTGCTGTATTGAAGGCGCTCACTGGGAAATTGACGGCAGAGTTTTCGTTGCATATTATGTCATTTGTTGGCACTTAAAGGCCTTTAACTTTCACAGCGTTCCATTCATTCTCTCGTTTGTCCTCTGAGCGTAGTTTGGCGCTCAAGCGAGAAGTTTGTGATTTTTTTCAAACGTGCTTCGACAAGCAAGGGAAATAATAGACTAATAAGATTGTATTTCACTGTTCTTTAAGGGGAATAAATATTGTGACGAAGGAGTGCACCGTTTTTTTTCCCTAGGTGCGTTGAAAATTCAGAAATGGCGAAATTGGCGGGGGTCGAAAAGCGCGTTTTTTTTCGAAAAAGTCGATCGTGGTTTTGTTCTTTTTTGCATTTCCTTCAAGTCTACTCTTTACTCTATTAAAAAAAATCTAAGTCGAGAATGAGCTAGTGTCACAAATTAGCGCGTAATAAGGCGCGCGCGAGGCCGCTTTCAGCTGGCTACGAGACACAGAACGGCGCGAACCGCTCGCCCCAAGAAGCGCAAAGACGAAAAACAAGCATCAAAAGACGCCGGCGCGCCGCATCCTCCTCACCCACCCGAGCCAGACGCCGTCAACACGATCGAACGCCCGGCAAAGCCTGGAGCTTTCTAGAAGGAAAGGGTGACGCATCCGCGAGCGATGCACGCCGCGATTCGAACATACGAGAAAGCTCTCGCCCTTTCTAGCTTAGCTGTCTGCACGCCGAAGAACCCTCCCGACGCTTCTAGAAACCGGGGAAGAAGGGATAAAAGCATGCAACGACGACGGTCGGACAGTCAGGGAGTCAGTCGAGAGAAGTGCAGTCAGTGAAGGAGTGGCCCGGTGATGGTGAAGTTATGCTAGGTGTGGCTTCGTTAGCCAATGAGGAAGTGTTTATGATGGTGTGCGGTCAGTCGATCGTCGATTTGGAAGAATCCGATGACGACAACCAGTGTGAGCCGTGACAAGTCATGCGACGGTTGAGCTACGACGATCAACGCTGGAGCTGGCGTGAGTGTTCCTTGAAGAGAAGCATTCGATTACCGTCCAAGTATTTTGGACTAGATACGCCATTGTACTTCAGGACTTTAACGGTCATTGAATAGCTGTAATGCGTGCGATTGCATTTTGTAGCGGTGATCTGTTTGTTTAGCTCCGTTGTGTAAACACCATCTGAATTATATTGTGATGCTGTTGACGGGTACCAGCCGACGTGTGCATGTGTTGGGATATTTGTATGCTTAACTGAGAATATATTTCGTTTCGTTTTGCGTTGTCGACTCTCGGCTCTGACTCGGTCTTTGGACCACAACCGGCGCTTCGCTGGCGCACCAAAGGACCAACTTTAAATTGTCCGCGCTTTCGTGGTGCGTTTTCGGAGGGCCGTGACGCCAGCCCTGAGAATCCGCCCGGCGATTGCCGTCCCCATTAACGGGACAAGTGACAATTATTCTGGCGTCCGCGACACAGGACCTTTTGGTGCACAGTGCGTACAAAGTAGGGAGAAAGAGCCTTGAGACGTTGATAGTGCTTGCGAACGATTTTTGAGTGCTGCACCGCGTTCTCGCTAACCTGTGTGCATAGAGTGTTTTGGTATTCGAAGTTAGGCAGATATTTTGTGCACGCGGCTAGGTTTTATTTGACGGGCATCATGGATCTTGAGAAGTTAGTTGCCCTTGGTGAGAAGATGGGTTTGTCTGGGGCCGAGCTACGAAAGTGGGTGAGCCAAAAGGAAAAAGAAGAAAGAGAAAGAGTTAAGGAAGAAAAAGCAGCAGAGCTTGAAAGAGAGCGGTTGGTGGCTGAGAGGGCCATCAAAGAGAGAGAAGCAGAACTAGAGAAAGAGAGGCTGGCAGCTGAGAGGGAGAAAGAAGAGCGAGAGGCGAAGGAGCAACAGTTGAAGGAAGAAAGAGAACAACAATTGAAACTGGAGCTGGAGAGAGTGAGGCTAGCAGCTGAGAGGGAGAAAGAAGAAAGAGAGGCGCAAGAGAGACAGATGCAAGGTGAGATGGCTGAGAGAGAAAGGCAACGGCAGCACGAATTGGAAATTGAACGGCTCCGTTTGCAACAGTGCACAGAAACTCCCGTCCATGCTAGAGTGGAGAGCAGCGAAAGGGAAAATCATAGCTTCCGTTTGAACCCAAGCAAACTGCATGTGGCGTTTGATATAAGGAAAGATGACCTTGATGCATACCTGCACAGGTTTGAGACAATAGCTAGAAGCCAAAATTGGCCGGAACAGCAATGGGCAATGCTTTGAGCACTTGTTTGAGTGGCGAAGCGCTCAGTGTGTACGGTAGGCTGACACCTACCGATGCAGCTAATTACACGAAAGTGAAAGCTGCTTTGCTGAAGCGATTTCGATTCACCGTGGAAGGCTTCCGAGATCGGTTCCGTACGGGAAAGCCAGCTGATGGCGAGACGGCAACGCAGTATGCCGCGCGGCTCAGCCATTATTTTGACAGGTGGATCGAACTTTCAGAGACGGCACAGGAGTACGGGGAGCTTAGAGAGCTTTTAATCAGAGAGCAATTTCTCACCAGTTGCCACCCGAGCCTGTCGCTGTATCTGAAAGAGAGGAGGGCTAAATCGCTCGAGGATATGCTTGAATTGGCCGATCAATTTTGGAAGCACAAGGTGGCACGAATCTGGCCAAAGTAAAAAGGAAGTTCACGAGGAGTCGAAGAAATCGGCACCTGAAGAAAACAAGCGTGCACCAGAGAGTGTTCCGCGATGCTTTCTGTGTAACCGGGTGGGCCATCGCGCTAACAGTTGTCGGACTGACTTCTCACGCCCCAGTGTGATGAAGTGTTTTAAATGTGGACAGACGGGGCACAAAGCAGACGCATGTCGAATCGATGCGAGTAAACACCAAGCAACTTGTGCGTATGCCCCGCCAAACGAGGAAGCAAAAGCGACCAATGATGAATCGGCCGAGCTGAAAAGTGGGAAGAAGATGCATTTCCTTGGTGCTGCGGTGACAACAGACACAAAGAAAGAAATGCCGACAGTTAAGGGGAAAGTTGGTAGAAAGGAAGTCACGGTATTAAGAGATAGTGGGTGCACCACTGTTATCGTACGAAAAAAATTGGTCCGAGAGAGTGATTTCACAGGCAATACCCAACCGGTTCGCCTGCTTGACAGTTCTATTCGAATGCTTCCTGAAGCCAAGATTGAGGTCGAGACCCCTTACTTCAGCGGGAGTGTTACTGCCCTGTGCATGGAACCCCCTGTTCGACCTAATCGTGGGAAACGTCGACGGAGCTCGAGGGCCATACGATCCTGAACGTTTGGGAGAAGCCCCGAAGATGGAGCCCTCGTCAGTTCGGGAACCGCGACAAAAAGGAAGCGCGGAAGGGAATCTCATGAAGGATGTCGCCAGAGCTCAGATTGAAGCCGAGGTGTCAGAAAACGGCAACAATGCGGCACCAATGGTCGCTGTACCGCCTGTGAAGACGCGCCGAGCAGGTGATGTTGCAACTGAGCGGCCACCATCGTCTGCGGCTCAAAAGATGACGAAGGTGGTCGTCCAAGCAAAACACCACGGCGCGCAGAAGTTGGCGAAGCACCCGCGAACGTTTCTAACGAACGCGACCACGCCTTGCTAGTGTCGAATGTGTCGACGACAGCAGAGACGCCCCCTTCGGCACCGTCAAATGGAACGGCTCGCAAGAAAAAGAAGAGGAACAACAAGAGAGCGAGCGAACACCGAAAGAAGAGGCGCAAGCGCCACATGATTTAAACAAGACAGGGTGTTGGGGTTGAAAGTGTTTGAAATGGTTTGAGTTTTGAGTGTGTTGTATTATTATACCAGTGTCGAGTGTGTATGGCTAGTGAGCCCAAGTGTTACTTGCGTTATTTTATGTGTACAATGTTATTGATATAATTGTATAATCGTTTAAGTGAAGAGCTTTGTTTTGAGCGTTCGTTTTGTTTTACACGAAAAGCTATGTTGGTGTTTTGTACTTATGTACTTGTGTTTATCTTTCATATTCGTGACATTGAAATGCCCTGGAATTGTATTAAGAGTTTTATTGTGAGTGTGACGCGCATTTTGTGTGGGACTGAGTTATGGACTCTGTATGTGGGACATTTTTGGATGTGTATGTGCGCGCTAATTTGTGTTGTTTGAATATTATGTGATTAATATTCTTGAAGTGGTGGGCAGTGTCACAAATTAGCGGGTTTTAAAGCGCGCGCGAGGCCGCTTTCAAACTGCTACGAGACAGAACGGCGCGATCCGCTCGCCAAGAAGCGCGGAAAAGACGAAAAAACAAGCATCAAAAGACGCCGGCGCGCCGCATCCTCCTCACCCAATTGAGCTGGCGCAGACGACGCGATCAAACGTCCGGCAAATCCTGGATGTTTCTAGAAGGAAGGGGTGACGCATCCGCGAGCGATGCCGCCGCGATTCGAACCTACGAGAAAGCTCTCGCCCTTTCCCCAGGCTTAGCTGTACTGCACGCAGAAGAAACATCCCGACGCTCTCTAGAACCCGGGGGAGAAGGGATAAAAGCGTGCAATCGACGGTAGTGGAGTCAGTGTGGAGTCGGCAAGTCAGTGAGAGGGTCAGTCGGCCGGTGATGGTGAAGTTACGCAAAGTGTGGCTCCGTAGCAAAGAAGACGTGTTTATGATGGTGTGCGGTCAGTCGCTCGTCGATCTGGAAGAATCCGATGACGACACCGTGTGAGCCGTGACAAGTCCCGACGACGGTTGAGCTACGACGATCAACGCTGGAGCTGGCGTGAGTGTTTCCTTGAAGAGAAGCATTCGATTACCGTCCAAGTATTGTGGACTGGATACGCCATTATCTATTCAGGACTTTAGCTGTCGTTGAATAGTGGTAATGCATGCGATTGCATTCGTAGCATGTGATCTGTTCGTTTAGCTCCCGTTGTGTAAACCACCATCTGAGTATTATTGTGAAGCTGTAACTGGTACCAGCCGAGTGTGCATGTGTTTGTATTATTTGTATTGCCTTAACTGAGAATATATTTCGTTTTCGTTTGTGTTGTCGACTCTCGGCTCTGACTCGGTCTTTGGACCACAACCGGCGTTCGCTGGCGCACCAAAGGACCAACCCTAAATTGTCCGCGCTTTCGTGGTGCGTTTTCGGAGGGCCTTGACGCCAGCCCTGAGAATCCGCCCGGCGATTGCCGTCCCCATTAACGGGACAAGTGACAACTACGATTGTCACAAAAATTGCCGAAGCTTGCACTAAGCCGCGCAGGGCTTCAAACCGCGAACATGGACGATTCTGAAGACTAATCTGTTTACTTCCAGGTTGTTTCTAGGCCTTAGAGCCAGGTGATGCAGGTTCTAGGTTGCTTCTAGATTGTTGCTGGGTTTTCGCTAGGTGATGCTATGTTGTTTCTACGCTGATTCTCAGTGGAGAGAAGTTCTAGTTAAACCACAGACAGTCACAGGCATGACATGGTTGTCCAAACTCCAGAGACAGAAACTCGCGCTGAAACCAGGCTTTCGCCCCTCTCATGGATCTCCGGGCACATCGCCGTTGGCGTAGGCCTTCCATCTGTTTGGGGTCTTCTGGAAGCGCTGTTATCTTTCCCGTACCCTAGACTCGGGGTCTTCGGCTCGCCGCCGTCGCGTGTGGCGTTCTTGATTTTTATTGGACTAGTGGACCAGTGGTGAGCAGTGGGAGTTACCCAGTTTCTGTGGCACATAGTCGTTTATGATGATGATAGGTTTCTGAATCGACTCACAAGGAACGATTTACTTAAGAGCTTCGACGTTCAAAATGCGATAAACGCCCTCGCGTGGCTCCTGAAAGTACGAATTTACCCGAATTTCGCGCACGTGGGATTTCGCTCCTCGGTGTTCCCTGCTGTCGAATTTTCGCAGGCATGTAGGCCTAACCTTCTTCTCCGAGAGCCCGCTTCGGCAACGCGGCATTCTTGTCGAAAATACAAAATCACCGAATATCCACGAAGTGAATGCTGACGAGTGGGCGAAGCACGGAAAGCGTTTCGGTAGCACCATACATTTTCCGTACGTTGGCCGTAGACGTTGTCAATATGTTTTTCGGTTTTCGTTGTGGAGGTGTTCTGTTTTGATTTTGGTTTTGTATAGCGTGACGGACGGCGACAAGGAGCCAGAGGTTGTCAAAATGTTTTTCGTTGTGCAGGTGTTCAGTTTCGGTTTCGGTTTTGTGTAGCGTGACGGACGCCGACAAGGCGAGTACCTAAGGAGCTTCGCCCCTGCAAAATCGCTTCCGCACCGTAATCTAGCGTCGCGACTGGTCCTTTTAAGTCACGTGGTATGACCGGATCCCAGCCGTTGCTTGGAGTGACGCCCAGGCGGACGCGAGCGCTCTTTCCTCGTTCTCCTGCTTTTGTCGACACGTCAATGAAACAAACTGACCACGGTAATTTTCCTTCTCCGCCATTGATGCCCGCGGGAAGCACGACTTTCGTTCACGGAAGTTCACGACGAGGCAGCAGTACAAGGGAAGACGCTCCAAACGCAAGTGAAGAGCTCCGGCGACGGGAGGATTGTCTGCTGCTAGGCCTAGCAGCGACAACGGCGACGCAACCGATTTGGGTTGTTCGAGCTTCATTCGGAGCGTTGATGACTTCATCAGTGCTTCAGAGCGATAGATAAAGATGTTGGACGACGCAACGAAGCATCAGGACGAGCGCGGAAGCACATTTATTTCCGAGGAGGACGCGATACAGAACCTCGTCAGCAGCGCAGTATGTCCCAACTGCGAAGGGTGCGAGCTGCGTGTCCGAAAATCGGCAGGTGAACGAAGAGGGCTGGCCTCGTTTCTGGAACTGCATTCCCGAAATAAGGCATGTCCTGGAAGTGTCGTTTCGTCCACATACACTTCAAGCTGCCTATGTAATGAAAGTGAGGAGAGGTCCACCCTCGGCAGCGCACGGGACAGCTTCGCCTTGAACGTGAAGTCGGTGGTAGCAGCGCATGCCATCGGCGTCGGACACGAGGAGCTCGTGCGGTTTTGTGCCATCATTGGCGATCCGAAACCACCGCATCATAAGACTTTCAATGCGCTTAGCAGAAATGCGCATACCGCCGCCATGAAAACCGTCGCCGAGAACCTCGCACGAGCCAGAGAGCTGACGGCAGACAAGGCCGCATCTACGAGTGTAGCGTCATGTTCGACGGAACATGGCGAACGAGAAGCCACGAATTCCATAATGTTGCGGGGTACGGTCATGGTTTGGGTACGGTCAGTGTCAGGGTACGGTCATGCGGGGTGCGGTCGGGTTTTTCGATGAGCTGTTCCGCTGAGCTCAAGCACTGCCTTCAGGAGCGTGGCCGTGAAAGCGGCACCTCTGTCTGTTATTATGAATGTCGGAGCACCATGCCTCAGAAGGATGTTTTACTGCGGTGCCGCTTGATAATGCCTTTGTTTCTGCGTTGCGCGTAAGATAATCGGTGGTGACAATTACCCGTTCGTTAAGTTTATGTACAATTTCACTGTTTTAACCTATTGGCTTAATAATATCACTCTTTATTTTCTTTTGAAAATCTGGATTGTACCAGTGAACTTATTTTTAAACCATCCATTCCTAAACATATTCGGATTGCAAAACAATTTTATCTCTAAAGTAAGGTACCACCCGTTTCACGGTCGATCCCCCTCGGTGGGATGCGCCAAGTAGCTGGGTATCAACCAACCAACCATTTGTTTCCAGCATGCGAAGTCGGAAATGGTCCGAGAAGGTCCATTCTGATTTCTGCAAAAGGCACGGTGGGCACTTTAACTGGCTATAATACTCCACCTGGTTTTAAAGGTGGTGATTTCCTTCGTTGACAATCGAGGCACGTGCGCACCTAATGCTCTAGAATGACGGGAAGCCTCGGCCAGTAGATTTTTTTGTAGAATTCTGGTCAATGTGTCCGTGCATCCGTGGCGACCGGACGTCGTCTCATCGTGGCAAGCTCTCAGCGCCTCCTCACGAATGAACATCGGGATGACAAGTGGGTGGGTGCTTCCGCTGAAAGAAAATTTCTTATATAGGACAGCACTGCGCAAGCAGAATGACCGCAGGCTCCTTGCAAATGCCTTAGGGGTGCTCGTAGTCCAGCCATAAAAAATTAATGGGAGTCAACTCACTGTCTTCTTTCTGCTTACACTAAATCGTGGCCATGTTGGCTACTCCTTCAAGCATCATGTCATCATCTTTTGGGACTTCGTCTTGCTTTATCGGTGACCTGGACAAGCAATCGGCGTCAGACTGTTGCGTCCCGATTCATACACGACCGTCATATCGAACTCTTGAAGGCGTAAGCTCCAGCGTGCTAGCCGACCAGATGGGTCCTTCAAGTTAGACAGCCAGCAAAAAGAGTGATGGTCGCTGACTACGTGGAAAGAACGGCCGAAGAGATATGGGCAACACTTCATGACTGCCCATACGACAGCGAGACATTTCTTTTACGATGTGGAGTAATTAGACTCGGCATGGGAAAGCGTCCTACTTCCGTATGAGAACACGCGCTCGGCTGAGTATTGATAAATCCATGCTCACGTCAACAAGCGGTGATGCTGAAACGGCTGGCATCTCTTCCTGTTGCACTGCAAAGCACTCGCGGAACTTTGCAATCTCGTCGAAGTAAGCAACTGTGGTGCCCTCTGTAAGGTGTCCATGCTCGTTGCTGAAGTTTGTCGACAGGACCTCTGCTTGCCCGTACACTATATTGGGGAGACTTCTCCCACTTGAAACACCTCGAGACAGTAAAAGCGTCGATACTTGTTCTGCGATACCTTCTCCAGTATGCTGCGTGTTGGTCGTGACAGAAACAAGGTGGCACCATAACGGTGGTATGGTCAAGTCTTCGATGACACGCAGGGACTTGCGCTGTAGTGCTGCGCTTTGCTCCGCTGAAAAAGTCAGTACACCGTCCGGTATCCCGATTACGCCACCGTATTCACGCAAAGAATCCATCCCAAAGATTGCCTGTTTACAACACTCGGAAAGAATAACGAAAGTTGCAACGAATGATCAATCCCCTATCTTGATTATTGCGGAGCACATTCCAGTAGGTGTGAGTAGCTGCCCTCCAGCTCCTCTAATCTGCGGTCCCCTCCATTCCATTTCCACCTTTCTGAGTTTTTTGCCAGATTCTCACTCATTTTTGAAAAGTCCGCGCCAGTGTCGGCCAGTGCTGTCACGTCGTGACTGTCAATCGTAAGTGTAATGTCGGCGGTAACAATTAGATCTGTCGTCCACTAATTCCCAATTTTCAGCTGTTCGTTCAGCAGCAATGGGGTGTTTACAGCTTTTCGACGATTCGCAACCTTCCCTCCTGAGGTCGCTGCGTTTAGTTTCCCCGGCGTGGGCTGGCAGATCTCCGTGTCGTCATTTCAGTGGAGCTACGTCTATTAGAGGGAGAATAACACCCAGGAGAGGGCGAGCGCGACCGGAACCCAGGAGAATCGTCCCGTGATGTCGTCATACTCGTGTCGATGTTAGGTCTTCCATTGAAGTAGCGCCGAGTAGTAGTGGACGGAAAGCCTTGGTACCCTGTGACGCGATAAGGGCAATACCGAACGATGTGCCCTGCCTCCCTACAATGGAAGCACAAGGGCCTGTAGTCAGGGCTACGCATCGGCGTCAAAGTTTCCCTGTAGTACCAAGGTGCTGTCGACGACTGTTGCTGGTGGTACTGCTGCGATGTCGGCTCGTTCGATGGCTGTCGACGGACGATGTCTACATATGTTGGTTTAATAGTGCCGCTGTTCGGCTCGCGAAGCGAAAGCGCTTGCCTTATCTCCTGACGCAAAACTTCTGTGACTGACAAAATTGCGCAGTCATTCGGCGAAGCAACGAGCTTCTGTTCTTCTTGTACGATTTCCTGTGTCACTTGGCGCAAAGAACGCTCGTCAGGTGTTGTCACTGCATTCACGGCTGTTGCGCTGACTGGCCCACTGTTCTTCAGGCGGTCATACTGGCAGTAAAGTAGGTGTAGTGCGCGCTCGATGGATATCGCCTCCTTCGAAAATTCGCGACGCTTGCTGGCGGGTTTCGCCCGAGACCAGCAAAGAGCTGCATCTTAACGCCACGCATGAGGTGGCTGTTCTTCTTGGCTTCGGACATATCGGGATCTGCTCGATGAAATAGACGGGCCATGTCCTCAACAAACATCGCAACAGTTTCATTTGGCTTCGGAATCCGTGATTACAGGAGTTGCTGCGCATGATCTCTTCTTTCGGTGCTTGCGAACGTGTCCAGTAACTTCCACCGGAACTGGTCCCACAATGAACACACACGATTCGTGAACCGTGTTCGGGCTCCGTCTTGAAGAAGGAAGTACACGTAGCCCAACTTCTGACCGGCGTTCCACCCGTTAACGTTCGCTACGCGCTCCAACCCCTTCAATCAGTCATCTGCGTCCTTATATGTGTTTCCGTGGAAGTCCACCGGAATTTGAAGGTTCAAAAGTCAACTGTGTCGTGCTTGGACTGGCCGTGTCTGGGGCACTGTACGGACGCGGTCATGCTCTCTGGCAAAGGACCGAACTATGAGCTCACGCCCAACAGGCGTCGGCTGGTGCGGTGAACGGGTGTACCGACGCGCGGAAGGCTTCCTAGGCTAGATGCGGGGCTGTTGGCAGTTGTCCCAAACATGCACCCAGCGACTGTATAAGTGTCACGACGCTGAAACAGGAGAAGTCGGATATAAGACAGCTCACTTTAATTATGCAAGGCACTGCAAAAAGAATCAGGAATAAGGCTCGTCTTCTTTTCTTGCAGCGTGAGCTCTTCTTTGTTGCCGCTTTGTAGATTGGATGCGGCAATATTTTTTTTAAATCGTCAGATTGGGACGACCACCGAATCCCAACGTGTCGACAGTGGACGACGATAGATGTAAACAAAGCCCCACCGACGCGTCCAAGGCTTTTGGTGTCTCTTGTCCCGGCTAAATATTTTTTTTAAACTTTAAAGAAGTATTTCTACACCGAAGACTGGAAAAGTAAGGGCAATTTCAGTTGGGCAGGGCAGTGAACCATTTAGGATGACTGTCAGCTAAGCATGTTGGTAAATGTTCATGAGGCAACAAGCGCAATATACACGAAGACTTAGAAATTCACAGGACGGAGCGCTTACTAGCAACTGAAGATTTTTATTTTGGAAATAGCATTCTCATACATGCATCACATGAATGCACGTAACCATAAACTATCCTTATTATCACAAACGGTGTTAATGAACGAAAGACCGCAATAATAAATGATCGCATACATCAGGGAAGCACGTGTTAAACCGCTGAATAACAAGAAAAGAAATGCACTGAGTCATGTTACGTCCAAAAAAGCAAATTCGAAATCTGTTACAAGAACAGACGCCTGGCTGACACTCCTATCGCTTCCTTTCTTATTTCGAAAGGCTCGAATTATTTCTCTTGTTGTTGGCTTGTTGTGCTTGTCAGTTACTACTGTGTCACAAAGTATTGGCTGCCAAGTGCACTCCTTGAAGTGCATCGCTAAGTACGTGTACGTGGCCTTCTCTAGCGAACTCGGATGTTCGAGAAGGCGCACATTCAGGCGACAAGCCCTTGGCCCGATGTATTCTTTTCCATATATGAAAGCAATTCCGTGCACGACATTTTTTTTTTTGCTTTGTACATACCTTCTCACAAGATTTTTTTTCTTTGCGGCCAATCTATGCAATGGCGGGCAAATCGTTGACGATTTGTTTTTGGCTGAATATACAACTCGAACTCCATGCCTTGACGCCAACTTTTTTCAGCCGATGTGAAACTGAGCCCCCTGCTGCTTTCCCACTGACGTACAACAGTTGTCAAATGGGAGCAGCGAAGAAGCCCCGGATGCGTGGCACAATGCAACGGGGACTACGCGAATGTTTGCAAGCCAAGTCAAGCCGCGACATTCTACTGCTACATGACAGGAGAGATATCATGTGCAAATGTGGCACGTGACAGAATGCAGCTCAAGCAACGTCCAGAAACGGAGCTAAACTACAGCACAGTGGTTCGCGCAACTGCTACGGCATGACTAATTGCAGCACGGTTTGGCGATCGTACGTGTTACATGATGCCATCGCATTAGGTTGTCTAAGACATTTAGGATTACGCTACAACACGTATCAGGCGGAAATGTGATCGTTTACTACGCAATAGGCAGGCAAAATGATAAGAAAGAATACAGACATGCCTCGATAGTGATGGCGTATGCTTTCAGGTTCCGATCGCGCATGTTTACCGAGATACCACGCGCGCTAGCGCTCGCGGCTGCGGCATTGTCGTCAAAGCTCGCGTAAGATATTTATTTTTGCGTGAGTTGGTGTACGCTCACATTTGTTTTAGGCGCGAAAGAACACAGTCACGAGAAAGAACACGGGACAGGACACGGCTTATCGCCAAAAGTTCATGAAACATCCAGATAATTGAGAGAAGCATTCTGTATCGGCAAAAACGTGACATGTGCATTAGCAACAGGTCCGTAGTATCGTAGAAATCTGGCAAAAATTTCATTGAACATGCGTTACCTTGTCACAATTGATATCAACATGTTTTTTGCGCAGGTGCTGAGAACGATACATATATTCGCGGTTTTCTGCAAGCGGGTGGTGTACTTTTGAAGCCCACACGTGCTTAATGCGTGAAGTCATTGGCCGTCAATATCTTCACCTATTAAGCACGTGTGGGCTTCAAAAGTACACCGCCCGCTTGCCCCACCATCTTCTGCAGCCCTATGTGAGTGCTAGACGCGCCGCCCTTGTACAGCCTTTCCAAGTTGCTTCCATACTCCACTCTTTGCTTTGTCGAGCCTTCTACGGCTCTCGCTTTGGTAGACCGCCCTCCCCTTTCCTTTATTTTCTTCCCTCCTTTTTCTTCCTTTTTTCTTCTTTTTCTTCTTTGCAGCTCCTCCTACCTCTGAGATGAGGGGCCGGAACGCCGTTGCAAGCTTTCTTGAAATGATGTGGCAAGGTGTACACTCCTCTCTCTCATTTTTCTCTTTCCAGGCAGAAATTACCAACAGCGACAAGCGCCACCGCTGGACATAACGTCATCACTAACCCTTAAAAAATAACACGCCAAAAAACACAAGGCGCCTTTGACAAAGATAGGTCCTGCTATTGAAACGTTAGGCGAGCCTGTCTGAGGCATTTTCTTCTGTTTGGAACCAATTCCACTCCGTGTATCCATCCGTCGGCACCCTTCTTGGCCACTAGCATTGATGCACGTGCAATTATTTACAAATGGGCTTAAATTAGCGCTCTTCACTGTTACTGGCAACATATATCACACATGGGCATTTTGACAAATAAGAAACATTCTGACAGCGTTTAATGATCATTTATAAGATTTAAGGGCAAAGATTCAAGGCCATTTAGGCAATTGACTGTGCGCAGAACTCGCAGCACAGGAGGATGTGTATGCAGGCACTTTTGCTAGATGGCGCCACCCTATCCACTTGAATTCTAGATCGCGGCCGATAGGACGTCTTTCACTGAGTTGTGAGTCGCAGTGCGTCGTCTGCGCTTTCTGTTGACACATATTTGCAACGCCACTTCATGTGAGCTCACTTTCATTAAATACGATAAAAACTGAATAGCACCGTGCAGACTGGCGCGCGTCTCAGGGACTGGTAATGCTCGCACGGTTGTGTAATGGCGGGAATGGCGGCAGTCTTGTGGTACGATATCTTCAAGCATGGGTGCTATGGCGCGCTTCTCCTCTGAAAACCGTACTAACTATTCGCGCCAAGCGTCGCTTGCGTCCGTTTACCCGATAGTGGGAAAGCTCCTCTAAACAGGGTTGCCACTGACTTTCGAGTAAATGTCGCCAAACGACGAGCAAGAAGTCGCCAAAAGTCGCCATTTTTTTACAAATTTCGCCAGAAAAGTAGCCATTCTAGATATGTGCGGCATACCCAGTAATAATAATTTCCACTCACGTATAGCCCCGTAGAATACAGTACCATCCAAGACCCTTAAATTATATTGACGTTTCTCGATGCAAGTCGTATCACCCGCTTCACCATGGGAGTGCATGGTGCTGCTTCTCCGACTAGCCGCAAGATGTGCGTGGTAGCGCAAGGGTGAATGAACGAAACGCTCATGATATCTTTCCATTCCTGTCCTCTCGTTTCAAAGCTAAAAGTGTGGTATAAACCTTGGGCGAAAACCGTGAAAGCATTATTTGCAGACAGCTTTACGTACCCTTATATGAATTAAAAGGATTATTGAAGGTAACACGACAGAATTCTTACAGGAACCGATCATTAGTGAGTCTTACACCTTTTCAGTGCACTCTAAGAAAAACAAGAGTATGCGTGACTCTTTTCGGAGAGTTCTGACTTGCCACGTATAGGACTCTCTTTAAATAGTCACGGTGACTCTCTTGGTGGGTCAGGGTCGGCTCGCTCTAGGAGAGTCCCCTGACCCTCTAGGAAGAGTGGAAAGACTCTCATCCGAAGGATCACGTTACCACTTATAGGGAGTCAGACGACTCTTGCTGGTAACGCTCCTAGGGGGGTCAAGGGACCCACACTGAAGCATCAAGCGACTCCACAAGTATTTTAAGCTACTCATTTGATCCTTGCTCTACTTTTGCGCGACTACTATAGAATATAGTGGAGTATTCATTTTAAGCAAGTCCAATAATACTTGCCGCCCAGCGACTGTAAAAAAAGAATAGTTCAGTTTTAGCATTATTTTAATAAAACTCGTCAAAACAACACATATTTTCCAGCAAAGATATATAGAAAGCGCGAAAAGATGGTCTGTGATTTCCAATTAAGAAGTTTGGGTATTCCTCATTTACATGCTTCTATGAGTATAGCCAACTAAAATGTGTGACTGTGATGTGCACAGTGCCATATGGTGCTAAATGAACAGCAGAAATTGCCATCATGTTTCCATATTTATTCCTTGTGATTAAGAATAAATTAAAAAGTGGTGACGGCTTGAGGCATCAGACTTGTGGCTTGCTAGGTTGTCGCTCCTGTCCAGCGTGAGCACCATGAAAAACGGTATCTGAAAAGCAGAACGTGATACTATAGATGAGAAAATGAAATTGCAGTAAAGGTTTGCAAAACCTACACAATAAGTGGTTCACACAGACATAATAAAGGCTAACAACAAAACAACAAAGCACATCCTCCGGCAGCCAGGGGCATGCCGCGAGCGGTTATTGACCGCATGTTTTACAAACATAACCCATCCTTAAATGCTCAGATAAACAGATGCGAGTACTAGGACCCGAACGACACCCAGGGCGTGCGTACGCCGTCTACGTCGAGATCAGACATGTCATATTCTAGAATTAGCGCACATAACTCCGACAATCACGTACACTCACTCGATTCTGTTATAGCGCCCAACGTCATCGCAGTGTATGCAAACCACGAAAACAGCAAATAGAAACGAGGGAAAAGAGTACACGCCGGCGGCCGCAACAACGCGCGCCGTCGAAAGTCTAGAGCTTTTTCACTTTACCGGCGAGGTGTGTCCAACTTGAATGACTACCGCGTACGTTCTGGAAGCCACCGTACTATATCTGCACCTCAAACTACCGTCTTTAAGCCAACAAAAACCATTACATATAGTGCGTCTGAGCGTTCTGTACACAGGCTTTTTTTCCTTCACGTTCCCACGCGTGGAAGCACGCTGTACACTCAAAGTCGATGGAAATGTTATTATGAAGTAGACTAAAGTGCATCTCAAAACGACATCTTGCACCTTCAGTAGTGCAGACACGACGTGCGATCAGCAAGAAATGACCCTCGATATCGCTCACTTTATGGGAGCTTGTATACAGCAACGCGAATAACGGTGGCAACTCGTTAACTGACAGCTTTAGTTGGGCATCCGCAACAGACCCGCGGATACAGGCTACTGTTGGAAATGGCTGGCAGGTTCCGCAGAGCTGCTGCAGACGCCCAGCTAAAGCTGTATAATTAGTACCTACTAAAGCAGTACACTCACCGTTAACTGGCGCCCGTTGTCGTCCGCAGCTCCATGAATATTCCGCCCTCCAAGCGTCACTTCGTGCACGGAGCCGGCGTCAACACCACCGAAGACGCGCAACCAGTGCTCCGCGCTACCAACGCAACCACGCATCGCATTCCAATAGACCAGGAGACTGAGACGACAGAGAGAGGAGAGCGGCGCGCCACCCCGGCGCCAACCCCGTCTGCGTCGCCGAGCAAGGCGCCACAACGGCGCCAAAGGGCGAGCGTGCGATATGTATGGCGTATTCGCAATGCCCATAGACTGTCGCGCCACCGAGCGGAATTCAGGAGCGTCCTCTCGAGGAGGGTTAGTAGACGACAAAATGGCGGCACTATGCAGTCGCTCCCTTGTTCGGCTGTGCTAGCCTCAGTGTTAACGCGTTGGCAAGAAAGGAACACTACGACTTTGCATGTTCCCTGCATCAGTGAACAAACCGGGTCCTCCGTGACACGAGAAATCTGATTCGTTCTTGCGAGACGCGAAGTTTTCGTGAAAATACGTGGCAACTCGCGCTTTCAATGCTAGCCCACAGTGTACACATACTAGCAGCTTCGCGAGGCTTTCTGTAGCCACGTAGGTAAGTTAAATGTTATCGTCTGACATATTCAGTTGAAGCTCACCCTGTTTTACTTGCATATATAATTGGTCAGTGTTTCTTGTAGTGCATGAGTCCCATAACACTGCACGCGGGAGGGAGGTCGCGCGGGCTCGCGATGTGCTCATGTATAACTGAGCGATCTCAAGTTGGCGATACATTAAAATAGGGCCTCAATCCTTTGTCAGCAAAGCGCTGTTACGAATCGTGCGAGCAACGTTTCAATCATTCGAGGACGCGTCTGCTCGACGCCTTTCGTGGAGCGAACGCTTTCCATCCACGCCGTCCTTCGCCAGTGTGTTGGGTTTCATAGCCACCGCTGCGCCGCTTGTTTTTGTACGTTTGTTGATAGGTGGCAGCACACTGCAAGCGATTTGCTTGTTGACCGGTCTGAGAGCAAAACGTTCTCCGCGCCCAGACGTCTGTCTGTCTAATTGTAAACGTGGTGACGCGGAGTGGTCGAAGTCGTTCGGCGGAGGAAATTCTTCAGATTGCTTTCAGCAGTGATGTTGAAAGAAGCCATCTTGACGACGAGGATTTTTCACTGGACGTAGAAGACTGTGAAAGCACCGAGAGTGACAGCGACGATGAACCACCAGCTGCTAACTCACGAGGAGCGAGTTGCACTTCACGTCCCCTCGTGCGTTAATGTTCTTTCACGCTCGTAAGTCACTTTGATTGTATTTAATGTATAATATCCTTGAGCGAGATCAAAATAAAAGCATAGCTCCTCTTGTGCATTGCATGTATCACAGTTATTGTGGATATTATGGAGCGCCGCATGCCGCCAACACGCTCGAGCTCGACCAATGAAGCGAAATGGTTAGAGCGATGGAACGTGCAGTCACGGCCACATTCCACGCCTCTCGGCGAACTTCTTCGACGTTGCGAAAAGCATACGTGTTTGATATTCATGTTTCGATCGTGCTGATCGAACCTGCAACATGCGAGTGAAGTACACACGGCTAGAGTCTCAGCATGGCTGTGACACAAGCGCTACTGAATGGCATGTTAAATGCTTGTGTTCCGTTGAAGACGTAACACCGCGTTTTCCACTGCGCAAGTAATGACGGCGGGGTATTATCACTGAACACTTTTATGTTTGCAAGCCATCATCACGTGCAGCAGCGATGGCGCTACTCGCTGGCGGCCTACTACTGCGGCAAATCCGTCAGGCAGGCTCGGTACGTACTACCTCGGAGTGCCGTTCAGCTGATACGTCAATTCTAGTTCATACAGGTTTATGTAGCACGCACAGGATTTCGCAAAGCATCGTTATGCACGGTAACGGAGCTGAAATATAACCTTTCACTTCGCAGCAAATAATTAGGTGGCGAGTACTTAGCACTTTCCATGGTTTGGGAAAGTATTTTAGTCTCATATCCATTCCAGCGCAGCTCATGACTTCATCCGGTGAAAGTAGCACGGTCCATACGTCCGCACGTCCTATCTGTTCCTATGCAAACAAACGGGTTGACCCTCCTCCTGGCGCCATATTGAAAAGCACGGCGCGCCACCTATAGTTCGTGGGTATTGCGAATACGGCGGCTCTTCCGATACCGAAGCCAATCGAAACGCGCTTCAGGAAGGTCCAGTGACTCCTTCCCAAATGCGAACTCTTTTTCTCTGCCTGTACCTTCCAAAAGGGGTCAGATGGACACCCGAAGAGAGTCACGGTTCCATGACCCTCTTTTGACTCTCTTTTTTCTTAGTGTGTGTGAACTAATATGATACCGTACATCACCGACCCTTTCTTATAGTCACTTATATCTGCACGCGTCAATCCGATGCGTTATTGCTGTATAACAATGTAAAATGTTATATGGAAATTGTTTTTAATGCACACGCTCACCGAGAACAGTGAAAAATGCCTCAATAAATAATTTTTATTGCAGAAATAGCCGCGTATCCGCCTCTCTTCGCTATTCCAAAACAGTCTTTGCGGGCTGAACTGGGGGTACTGCAACAGTGAATAAGTCGCCAAGCTATTCAGAGCAGTTGGAGCTTTGGCGGAACAAATGGTCGGAACACGCGGCCAACCCGTCGTCTTCCCCTTCAGATGCGAAACGTCAGATAAGCTTAAAGCACCTAAAGCCATAAACCTATAGTCAATCACTGCCCCCTCGCGGTTTGCAAGGCAGTCCGCTGACTTACATTTTGCTAGAATGTCGCTGGGGGACGTTCCAGTACCTCCTGCATCTGGATGGCATCCCGAACTAAGGATCCCACTCAGTGATCTTATTTTCACAGAACATCAAATAAACGTTTTATTATCTCTCTAGATGAATTGAGGAGGTACACACGAGTTACAGGACGGACATACCGAATGACGCGTAATGTGCACATTCTACTCGTGGGTCTAAAACCAAGAAAAATACTGAGAATGTCCGCTCATTCGTTGGGAAGACACTGAGCTTAGGATTCAAAACTCGGTGGTGACCTAAGCCGAAAATCGCCAAAAATTCGCCATGTCGCCATTCATAATTTTAGGTCGCCATGGGCCTCTCAAATTCGCCAATTTGGCGAAAAGTAGCCACCATTGGCAACCCTGCCTCTAAATTTCTTTAGCTGACACCTTTCCTCTCGCTTTCGATGTCGAACAGCGCCACGTTAAGGTCATAATATTAGGGCCCAGGACCACGGCAACGGGGCCGCAGACAAGCTGAGGCTCTCAGATAAAACACAAGCGAGCGGATATGTAGCACCAGCTTGGTTATTAAAGACGATAGTCTTTCTTGGGGAACCTAAACGCAGATATTTTGGTCTGTCTTTCTGTCTGTCCTTCTGCCTGTCTTTCTGTTTGTCGGCACGTCCCTCGATTCAGCCACTCGGCCAAAGTTGAACCACTTGCCCAAGGGCCAGCCATCGTGAACGGCTGACTAGGTTCATACTTCTGTACATTGTTGATCAAAAAGCAAACATTACGCATATCTGAGGTGCAACATCACTAGGTAAGTATTAGGTGGTGTGTTCCTTTAATAGAAAATACATAGATACGTAATTCTCGAGACCCTAGTTTCTTAAGCTGCGCTGAAAATGCGACTGCGCCGAAACTTGGCTTCCTCCGTGCCCTCTGCATGAGCTCATTGTTGTGTTTCGGTTTCGGTTCAGTATTGCACTGTACGAATGCCATGGGGCGCCGCTCTGGCATTCCTGCTTTACCCAGGCGACGTGAATATAAAAGAGTGTGTGGAGGGTACTCGTTGAGTGCGGACGTTTCTTCTGCTTCGGCGCTTCGCGCCAAACCGCGTGTTCGGGCTGGCTGGCGTCCCCGCCGGTCGCGTTGGTCACCGCCGGTCCTCGCCTGCTGATGCGCTATGCTGCTATGATGCTGCTGCTGCGCCGGGACTACCAGCCCGCAACACAGCATTCACGTTTCCCGACGTATTGCCAGATGGCGTTCATATGTCACGCAGCGTAGCGTCACTGGAAAATCAGAGTACCGCAAAGGTAGGCTGCACATGGGCAACATTGGGTGGCGGCGGCCATGTCCCTTCCAGACCGTCCGGCGCGTTGCTATAGCGTGTGTTGAGAAGTGACCGATGTTTTAGCCTCAGTGCCGTGTTACGCTCGGCAGAACGGCATTATGTGTGTGTGTTTCTTCAAGAGGATATTAGAAGTGATTTCGAGTCATCGACAGGTATGGATCGACTGCGCGGTTAGCGCTGTAACTAATGAAACATACGGCGAATGTTGCCATGTGCTCGCGAACTCTCTTCATGGCTTCATCGCTCTTTTTTCGTGTCACGCCCGGGCGTGTTCGCTAGGTCCGGATCTGTAAACATAGTTGCATTAGCGCAGTGACATCGTGGGAGATGCCATTTACTTCGACATTTGGTGAATCTTGACTCTTTGCGCTAGCTTTGCAGTCGGTGTTCAGGTTCACTGCACTCGAGAACGTTATCGAACATCGAGAACATTCAACATTGCGTCCTTCGACTGATTGCTGACGCATAGCTTGCTTGCGCACCGTGCTTGCTGTTCAAATGGTTGACATGTGTAATAGAAGTTGTGTGTGTACTGTAATTGGAAGTTGGGCGCGACGTCTTGATTCGGAACGCCAGCAGCCGAGCGCACGGGCGAATCGGCGTGCGGTAGGTACATTCAACATTGCGTCCTTCGACTGATTGCTGACGCATAGCTTGCTTACGCACCGTGCTTGCTGTTCAACTGGTTGACATGTGTAATAGAAGTTGTGTGTGTACGGTAATTGGAAGTTGTGCGCGTAGTCTTGATTCGGAACGCCAGCAGCCGAACGCACGGGCGAATCGGCTTGCGGTAGGTAGGTGCGATACGTAGAAAATAGGCCATCAAAAATTATTGACATCACTACTTAATTGTTTCAATTCTTATCTCTTGTCTCCTTAATATTCCCAACGTTGCAATGAATTTGCAAATATGTTGCTGTGTTCTGACAAACAGTTCTTTTTTTGGCGTTGCCAGCGCGTAAACAGCTGGGTTCGGTTTCTGCACTGCTGCACTTTTTTTTCATAATGCACTCTTATTAAAACTTCCTCGGCACGGTGCTTTGTTCTTTTGATCAGAAATAGCACATCCCGGAATTTTCAAAGCGCATGGTACTGCAACACAGTATGTATATAGACCTAGGGCTCGCATAAAATCGACTCCCTCAATGCGTGGGATCTGCTTTATTCTTATTTTTTTTTCTGCTGTGACCATTTCTCACCAACTATACAGTATTTTAAGGGTACGCTCGGTGCAATGCAGCATTAGCAGCATTTTCTTTGTAACAAATGTAAAATACGCTTGATAACATTGCCTTATACCAAGTTTATCAACAGAGTTCCACGCTTCTGTTTTGTGCAGTGCCAAAGATCATGCCACAATTGCCTTCATGGTATACCAATCTTCGATTTCACTCTCGTGCGTGACACGCTTATACCTCGGATAGCATGCGTAATCTGTTCAACAGATCGAGATATAAACAGCCAAGCAGATAGAAAGGTATGTAGTATTCAATATCGCTGACCACAGCGAACCGAAAAGGTGAAGTATCCTGTCGCATAAGATCTTTTCCAGCAAAGTTAGTGTAGTTCACTGCAGGAAGGAGTGTTATTTGAGGGGGGCGAATTCGTTCAGGGCAACTATGCAGCCACGTAGAACGGCGCTCTTTGACATTAATTTTTGCCACACGGCAAACGCGACTTCTGGCATCTGCATGCAGTGGGGTAGCCAGGGGGTGGCACACCGGGCCCGTGCCCCCCCCCCCTCGAAAAAATGTCTAATGTCTAAAATAGCGCGTTTAAAATGTCTTAAAATGTCTAAAATAGCGCGTTTAAAAAAAGCGACGAAGTACTTCTGGGGACCGTGGTACTGCTAAATGTCCGGCCACGCTCTGCATTGAACGCGACTGCACCCAGGTTGGAAGGAATATGGCGGCGAGAGGTCACGTGATGCGAGTAAGCCAATCGCGTCGGTGGCGGCGCGCGAAAAACAGATGCGATACTCTGAAAATTTTCCAGTGACTCTAACGCCGCGCCTCTTCTATCGTCTCTAGATATTTGCAGCGAAGCACGCAGATACGCGGCAAATTTTTTTTTTTTTTTTTAGGGGCGAAGCTCCTTAAAGCGGCACCCGTTCGTCCCTCGTAGAGCGTAACCAGTCTTAACGCTAGTACCACATCTTGACCTCCAAGGTGGTGCCGTTGGAAGATTTCTCCTGTGCGTTGTTGAACAATAAAAAATTCGCAGAGTGCGCGTTAACTAAAAGCCGAATTCTCTGTCTCTCATTCCCCATTAGCAGCCATTGGCATGTTCCAGTAGGAAACGTTAGTAGAAGTAGAAGTGTAAGTGTTAGCTAAAAGCCGACTTCTTCTGTCTCTCATTCCCATTAGCAGCCATTGTTTACCTCCAAGGTAGTGCCTGGTGAGATTTCTCCTGTGCGTGATTAAACAATGAAAATTTTGTTCAAAACGCCGTTGATTGATGAAGTAAACCAACGGAAGACACCAGATGTTTTCTAAAAGCAAAACGAAAAGACGCCAGCTGCTTAACGAAAGACGCCAGATGTTTTCTAAAGCAATTGCTTTCTAAACAATGCAAATTCACAGCGTACATGTAGCATTAAAGCGACCTGCAAGTCGTCATAACTCTCATCGAACCTCTAGTATAAACGCGCCCGATCTCACGTCGGTGATGATGTACTGGGGCAGAATTCACGGAAGATTCACCGTTTACCGATGAACCTCCGCAGCTTCGCCCACTCATCATCATTCACTCCGTGGATATGCTGTGATTTTGGGGGGCGAAGCTCCTTAAGGCGGCACCCGTTCGTCCCTCGTAGTCGTAGTAGTAGTCGTAGTGCGTAACCATTCTTACGCTTTGACCTCCAAGGTGGTGCCGGTGGGAGATTTTTCCTGTGCGTTGTTGAACAATAAAAAATTCGCAGCGTGCGCGTTAACTAAAAGCCGAATTCTTCTGTCTCTCATTCCCCATTAGCAGCCATTGGCATGTTCCAGTAGGAAACGTTAGTAGAAGTAGAAGTGTAAGTGTTAGCTAAAAGCCGACTTCTTCTGTCTCTCATTCCCATTAGCAGCCATTGTTTACCTCCAAGGTAGTGCCTGGTGAGATTTCTCCTGTGCGTCATTAAACAATAAAAATTTTCTTCAAAACGCCGTTGATTGATGAAATAAACCAACGAAAGACGCCAGATGTTTTGTAACAGCAAAACGAAAGAACGCCAGATGTTTCTAAAGCAAAATGAAAAGACGCCAGCTGCTTAACGAAAGACGCCAGATGTTTTCTAAAGCAATGGTTTTCTAAACAATGAAAATTCACAGCGTACATGTAAAATTAAAGTGAGCTGCAAGTCGTCACAACTCATCGAACCTTTAGTATAAACGCGCCCGATCTCACGTCGGTGATGATGTACTGGGCAGAATTCACGGAAGATTCACGGTTTACCGATGAACCTCCGCAGCTTCGCCCACTCATCATCATTCACTGCGTGGATATGCTGTGATTTTTTTCAGCAAAACGCCACCTGCCGTTTCTGTACCCCAACTGGCCCCGAATCAGCACCAGCTTCGTGCCGCCGGCGCAAGCGGGCAGCGTTTGTAGTGACAGTACCGGCCTTGTCGCGGCGTCTGTTCGCAACAATCGATAATTTAACATAAGGATTCGCGTCTCTTACGGAAAATAGCCTCGCTGCTCGTCATAGTAGATTGGAGTTTCAAATTAAACGCATAATTTTAGAAAAAGTGTTACCTCAGAAAGTTGCGCCACACTCGCTACTTAAACGGAAGACCAGGTTTTTTGTCGCTCTTATTAATTTGGCTCCATTGATATGACCCGTCCTGCGGTGTATGAACGTTACAGCAGTAGCTGACACACCCTGCTGCTTTCTCAATGTTTAGTACGCTGTGCTGTAAATCGAACACCATTTTTCTAAAGGAAAAAATAAAATGTCAGAGGCGTTACTTAATTTTCCAGCTTCGCAAGGCGGCTTATCGCAGACCCGCGTAATATATACCGCATATTATTTTAGGTGAAATAAGGTAACCATGCTAATGTTGCAGTATTTCATTTCAGCATCTAGCACACAAGACACAAGACAAGGACCGAGTGAAAACCGACGAAGACAGCGCCCGTATTCATCGGTTGTCAGATGGGGCTTTTCTTTTGTTGTGCATTTGATGCTGAAAACACATTATATGGTTTATTGTTAATTTTTACCTGATGACAACTTTCTGTGCCCGCATAGCCAACTATGAGGAGCCTAAGCGCAGACATTTTCAATACTCTCTGCATTTGTACCTCGAGAGTAAACCCTTGTTGCTTACGAAGAAAAAAGAAGGGATAATCGCAATTGCTTTGAGATGCGAATCACCTTATGCGCTCGGGCTGTCGGTGCCTCCTGTAGTCGTAGCCTGTCACAGTGTCTCCTGTCGTCACCTGGCACGGTAAAGCAAGGGGCAAATAAGACGACTCGTTCGCGACAACGCTCGCTTGCCCGCGAGAGACAACGCTACCAGCGATACTCCGACTGCCGAATATGACGGCGCGTTCGCTAAGAAAAAAACGCTGTTTCTGCGATAGGCGCTATCTGCGATGGGCGCTTGAGGCTGTCTGCAGCAATGAGAGAACGCTGTCTTCTCATGCTATTGACGTGTCCCTATGGGAATCACCGGTGCTTCACACTTCCCCAGATTTTACGTTAGTAGAGCTGTTCTTAAAGCGCAGCTCTTGGCGGCTGTTCCTGCGTTCAGCGGCGTCGCTATTGGTGTCGCAGGCGGCTGCGTAACCGATAGAGAACCAGCAGGAAAGAGACCGAACGCGGAGTGTGCCGATGACACGAGCCACTGACCCTCGCTTTCTTCCTGCTTCACGTGCGCAGGCCCCTGGGTCGGAGCTCATGTGTATGCAGGGCTTGTACAATCGGGCTCAATTTGACTTGCAACAAGGGAGCGCGTGGCCTCACGATTCGAAGATTGCGCATAGCTTTCATTAGCCATTATTTCCACAACTAAACGCTGTTCCCTGTCTTCGGGATAATCCAGATCAGAAAATAGTATTTATTTGGGAAAATGAGAACACGTTGAAGCCATGTGCAATCTTGGAACTCATGAGATCACGTGTTCCCTTGTTACACGTCATATTGAGCGTGACTGTACGTGCACTGCGGCTGGCTTCGCTTGTTCTAGCGGGGCTGTCGGCATTTCGCTTGGTTCGCCACGCCTGCAATTCACAGATTGCTGTGCGTAGCACTCGAGCGCTGCCACTTCCTCAGGCAATATCTAACGAATGAAACATTGCTACAACTTCAGATAGGCAATACTTCAAACAGAGTTGGTGTTGCCCCAACACGAAACTGAGCTCAGAATTCGCGTTAGGGAGTACCGTAATTGTCGGTGAACTTTATCTGAAATTTTTTTCGCATTGTGAGTAAGCTTATCCCGTGAAAGGGTCGCCTTTTTTGTGCTGTATCCTACTTTCCGATGTAGATTTCACGGTTTAAACAGCTATGGCGCTGATGTGTTGTAACAGCCACGCATAGGAGCTTGTAAGGGAGCCTGGGCGATAGCTCATAAGCTGCAATGTATTCATCGAACCGCAAGAAACGAAGACTTAGGTGTGTTTCGAAACAACACGTTGTCCGCAAACAATTACGAGAAAACGTCTTGAATTTTACGCACTTGAAAGCACCAGTGCAAATGGATCTATTTCATCTAGCCACACTGACGCAGGTGACCTGGGAAGTCTTGGGCAAGGTCATCAGCTTGAAAGCGAATTTGCGATCGTTTAGAGCGCGTCATATAAATGGCACATTTCAAAGATTGCTTTCCGTACATTGTCGGTATTTTCGGTTGCATATTGTCGCTCATAAAAACACACCGAAGATCGCTTACTCTAACAGCCGACGCGTCGGCGTTTCGGTGAACGGGGTTACTATGTGAGCGATGAGAGCGTCCTTTACGAAATTTCATTTACGAATACGATGGCTGTGCAACGCGTCGCTGACCTGGGGCACCAAACGCGTTAATGCCGATTATACGGTTGACAGAGTGCATAGCACTGTGCAAGGAGAGCGTCCTTGGCCACCGCAGATATGGAGCGTCTTTCTCTCGCTTAGAATGCAGCACGCTAAAAGCGCCCTTCTAACTGGTCGCGCCCAAGACTGGTGCTGCCCTTTGACGCCGACGAGTCCCGCTACCATGTTAACGTGAAATTATCTGGAAAGCATTGCGAGAAACGAAAATACTTACCATGTATGCAACGAAATTAAGAAAATAGTGAGCTGTTGCTTACTCAGAGCAGTTGCCGTAAAGAAACGGCAGGTGGGGTTCACGTGCAGAACGGCGAAGATTGCACTGCGGTTCCGCTCACCTTGTGTTCTTTCTGTAAGCTTTAGCCCACATATTACAACCTTGATTCGGGGTCATTCCAAATTGAAAGCAAGAGGGAAGGTTTGAGATTAAAAATAAAATCAGTAACCCTTGTCCTATCGGCCAATGGGAGGAAGCGAAGTTCGGTGAATGCGTGCCTGATCTAGTGATCTTCTTCCTTTTTTTCCTTCTTTCTTTCTTCCTTTCTTTCATTCTTTCTTTCTTTCTCTCTTTCTTTCTTTCTTTCGTTCTTTCGCATTGCGCAATGCTTCCTCCTAGCATAAGGATTCAGTTTAATTATAGGGGCCGCGTGTCCGCGGAACGCCGTTTTCGGACTCAATCAGCTTGGCGTCTTTCATGTTCTCGTTAAAGTTCGTCAGCCTCTAGAACGGCACAACGAAAGGACCATCACGCGATCGTGCAAACGCGGGTAAGGAATTCAACTTCTTCGAATTCAGAATTTTCCCCAAGTGTGCAATTCATGATTTCGACTTTCCGCGTCTTCCAGCAGATTCCTATTATTCCGCCAACACGAAATGTTTCAACGAAGCGCCCACAGGAAGTTTACTGCTTCCCAGTTGTTTTTTGCATCTTAGATATAACGCATTCGTATCACTGGCGTAGCCAGGGAGGGGCACACCGGGCCCGCCCCCCCCCCCCACCCCTCCGAAATTTTTTTTGCCATGGTATACAGAGGACAAAATGGCACTCGACCACACTTACCTGCCCGGACCCCACGTCGGATCAAGGGCGTCCATCTTGCTTTGAACGAGCATATGAGCGTGGCCTACTGGTCAAGGGAGGCGCTCTCAAATAGGGGGGAGCCGGGTTCCATACCCCAGCACCGGAAAGAAAATGCATTTCGTTTGATTTAATATTTATTTGATGCGCACCAGCTGTGGGTGAGGAGGATTTGTTAGTGAGGGGGGTGTATTGAAGCACCACTGTCACTAACTTCACATATCGGTCGGTGCAAGCTTCGCTTGAAAATTCAGGAGCTCTTACCATAAGGGGTAAATGGAGGTGAGCGAATGTTGGCGTGTGCGCGCCTGGCATACTACTCTTAATTATTTATTTGTTTTTATTTATTTCTCATTGCGCAATGCTCCCTAGCGTCTCCGTCGCCAACCCGGGAATCGGACCGTCATGCACGTGATTGGCAACGCAACGCTTGCAACAAATGGAAAAGAGGTTGCTCCCTTTCCTGTGTCCGCAGGGGAAACTCTTTTTGGTCGTTTTGGTCTACAGACCCACGAGTGCACGAGTTACTGGGGTGAACGAGAAAACGGGAGCTGTTCGAGGTGCTCGTTTCATGGTTAGACACAATGAAATGAAAGCAACGTACAATTAACGCGAGGACACCATAGGGTGTATTTATTTGCTGTTTTGAACTGAAGTGCAGTAACTACGGCATAAACCGAATGACGTAAAGTGAAAGAAGAAACACACTATCCTTGGGCAGGGCCCGAACCCGCAACCTTCGAATTACACGTCTTCAGCTATAAATTGGGTAGAGCATCGTGAACTGTCCTGCTATCAGTGAACCACTTCCGTTCACATTTGTTATATTTTGCAAATTGGTGCATACCGTATAAATCATGTCCGACCACAGTAGGCACTTCAGCAGATCAACTCAGAGCTCCTATGAGATCTGAAATTATCTTCATCACGTCAGAAACGCGGTGACAAATCCTTTTTTCCATAGGATATATCATATATTCTCCGCATTGGTTCGAGTGTTAGCCATCGATATTGGATCTGTTAGATCATACTACATGAATAGCGAGGAAAATACACTCCTTAAAGCCTCTGTAACCTTTGTGAGATGAAATGCGAAACGCCAAGCGCGTGTGTCAATGATATCGAGTGCATTAGGTGTCAACTAGAAAACTGTGATGCGATCCGCTGAGGCATGTCCAGTCTCCAAAAACGCACAGTCTGAATTATGAGCAACCAACAAATACATCTTTACTCGATGAGCGGCGTCCCACAATTTCTAAGGCAAATCCAGATCTGTACTCTAACGGCGTTCTTATGACAATTATAAGATACATTATTTTGCTGTTTGAAAGGTAGCACGCAGCCATGTTTAGTGCCCTTCCTGATGACTCCGATGTCGACCACAAAGTGGGTTTTGTTTCTTTTTGAGACCATTGGAGGGCGATGATTCCGCCGCCATCGACAGTGTCATTACAATACTGGAAATTGAGCATGTATTTGACCATTCGCCTTCATCGAAATCACCTGTGCCGTAATGACAAGAACGTCAAGGCTGAAAATGTTCATAATAGAACATTGCCGGCCACAATGATGCGGGACATGTCATTAGCCAAGTCGGCTGACCAATGGGAAAAAGCGCTTACTAAAAGATTTTTTTTTAAATTCCGCCCCTGGTCCTCATGCTATTTCAACCTCCTTTTACAACGCTTGTAGAAAGCTCTCTCTATCCCACTTTGCTATATATCTTGAAAACAAATTATGACATATGGAGATGCACCTGCGATATATTTGCAGAATCAATATATTGCAGCACTTTTTAGTACTTTTTCATATCAATGCGTTGTACTCTTAAACGTTACTGCTTTTTGCCTCGTTATATGACAGAGAGACAGACAACGAACTTTATTGGATCCTGAGGGTTGGCTGTGTTGCAGTTGGCTATGTTGCCGGAGAAAGTAGTCGCCAAGTATAAAACAACTCGTAAAGCATTTAGTGTGTTTTCAGCATCCAACACGCATACTGAAAGCAAGCACCGAGTGACAGCCGACAAAGACAGCGCCTGTCTTCGTCGGTTTTCACTCCGTCCTTCTGCGCTAGATGCTGAAATGGAATATACCAACGGTGTCAAGCTTACGCAGTTCCATTTAAAACTCTAGGTACTCTGCTGCGGGACTACGGTAAGCCGCCCCGCTTATTTAGGAAATTAGATAGTGCACTTGTCATTAAGCGTTCTCATATTTACTTCTTTAAGAAAGTTGTCGATTTACAGCACTACGGGCTCTACTTTGGGAGAGCTGTAAGCTGTCCTGTAAAGTACACTGCACGTCCGCTAACGTCAATGGAGCCAATTGATCAGGAACGACAACTGTCAGGTCTTCAGTTTCAGCAGTAGATGTGGCGCTAGTTTCTTACACAATTTTTTTTCTGAAATTATGCGCCCAATATGGAATCACTCCAAAGTATGGCAAGAGGCGCAGCTATTTTCCGTAAGAAACGCAAAACCTTATGTAAAATTTTAGATTGTTGCGCAGGCGCAGCTACTTTGATGGGACTACCACCACAAACGCTGTCCGATTGCTCTCGTGAGCTGTTGCTTACACAGAGCAGTTGGCGTAGAGAAACGGCAGGTCGTGTTATTCGTACACACACATGTTGAAGAGTTGCACATGTGTTTTATAAACAGTTGTTCGCAGATGCGGAACGATGCCAACAGCAACAAAGGTATTACCAGCACCAGTCGCGGTAAGATGATATGTAGTGCGTTTACTTGTCCGTTATAATGGAGAACGCACGCACGTTTCACGAACCCGTGTGCATGTGTGGAAGGGATTCTTGACAGTTCTCACGTAGCTGATGGTGAGCGCAATGTCTTTGTTATTCTGACTGATGCGCGAAACGCAGACCTCGCCGACTGCGTTGCTGGTCTCCGTGTGCTTGGTGTGCTCGGCCGGCGAAGTGGGATGCGGCCTACGTTGAAGTTGCGCATCGCCGCGTTCTTATATGAAGCCGCTTGCTTGGACGACATCCCGTAATAGTAGTAGGCCCATCGCTTTAGGTTTCAGGAAGTGCTAACACGCTAGTGTCTGTGAGCGGAGCGTCTTTTTCGAGGTCGTGCACATGCGTGTGCACGGGTTGTACAATGAGAGTGGCCAGCGTGAGGTGATTGTTGTGGTTGTGGCACCGAATGAAGGTGGTAACTCGTTCCAAGACAATGTCTAGAGACCGGTTTACTGTACGGGTCAATGTCTACAGGCATGTTTACTAGACAAACTCTGACGATAAAGCCGGCCAGGGGTGTATCCAGGGGGGAGGTGTGGGGGGTGGGTGGGTTCAAACTCCCCTGCCCCCAAATTTTTCAGTTTTGCTTGCGTATGTAAACACGCACACATACAAACGCATACACGAATATACATGCAGTATTGTTGAACCACCCCGCCCCGAAAAATAATTTGCGGCTACGGCCCTGAAGCGGGCGACATGTCGGAACCTGAAGTCTCCTATTGAGTTGGTGAAGTATAGGCCGCCCAGGCTGGTAGCGTTGGAAAGTTCTACGCAGACCAACTTTAGTGGAAGGCGCTTATCGTATCCGAAGACGACTTAGGCGCATGTGGCCCTTTATGACTTATATATAGTGATGGCGTTTGCGTGCACAAGGAAAAACTCTCGCCCTGTTACACGAGATATTTTTCTGGCGTATGTCGTGGTTGTGGACACCCATTTCAATTCAAGTATGAGTGTGTGGTGGTGAGGCGCTTGTCTTGGCTGGGACGGCAATGCCTACCGTGGAGGTTGGGAATCGAAGTCACAGTCGCAAGAGGTTGGCCTGTTCGTCACGGTCGATGTACCACAAGAGGTCCATATTTACATCATCGAGGCCGTCGCTTACGTCGATTTTGGCCGTGTTCATGTAAGGCTTGCCGATGCTCAGTTAAATTAAGGCCGGCAGGCTACCCATGTCTCTTGCGTTCATATTGGCCACCTTGTTCAGGACATCCCTGTGCACCTGCTCGTTGATATAGCCAGTTGTTATCGCATGCCGAATGACATAACATGTTGTCCGCAGCGTCGAGGCAACGTGTGTTATAGCGGTCGACGCCTGCATTGCTGTAGTATGCCGTATGCCGTCAGTACACTCAGCGGCCGCTTCTTCGCGGGTCACAAAGGGGCTCTCAATCTATCTGACATCATCCTCTGTCAGCACGAGGCGATCGCCCAGCCTTATATGAAATGAAGAGACCACAGCGTTATCCTGGCGGACCACATGGACGAGTGGATGGCAGCATCCCTCACTTGCCTTGCGATTCATTGTATATGCTCGCCGTTGCAAAAGGGAGAGTTGTGCTAGTTGGCTCGGGTTCATTTTGGAACAGCGCAAAAGACGAAAGACACAGAAGAAGACTTCTGCCCTTCAATGTCCTCCAGTCACATGCCTACATGTATGCGCCGTATTCTAATAATTCATGCTCTCACAATCGGGTGCCTGTCGGTGATTCGCCGCTCTGATATCATAATGTGATATTTCATTGATGTCACTCGTCATTTCCCGTTGCATTACACGCCGCCACATTTCGTTGTTGCCTTGGAGTGAACGCATGACCATCGTTCGCTTGTAGCAACTAAAGTGTTGCGCTCGCAATTACGTGGATGACGTCCGATTCCCGGGTTGGGGAAGGCTTATTGTGCAGTGAGAAATAAATAAAAATAAATATATAATTATGAGTAGTACGTCAGGTGCGCGCACACTCGAAGATTCGCTGGCCTGCAATAAACGCATAGGGTAAGAGCTCATGAATTTTCAAGCGAAGCTTATACTGGAACGACCTGTGAAATTAGTGATAATGGCGCTTCGAACGGTTCTGCACATGAAACCGACCTGCCGTTTCTTTACAACTGCTCTGAGTAAGCAACAGCTCACTGGCGCAACCGCACAGCGTTTGTGGTGGTAGTCCCACCATTGTAGCTGCGCATGCCCGCAACAATATAGAATTTTACAAAGATAGGTCCTCCTATCGAAACGTCGGCCAGCCTGTCTGAGCCATTTTCTCTTGTTTGTTCAACGTATCCCACATAAGGTTCTGCGTTTCTTGCGGAAAATAGCTACATCTCTTGCCATACCTTAGAGTGCTCCCAATTAGGCGCATATTTTCAGACAAAAATTTCGAAGAAACTTGCGCCACACCTACCGCTCAAACTGAAGACCGGACAGTTGTCGCCCTCAATCAATTTGCTCGACTGACGCACTCTTTGGGTATGTACATTCTATCGTCATTCAGGCTACGCATTTTGTGTATCTATGGGCCAGCTCAAGCCGTTATGTCTAACGATTTTTTTCGTGACCTGGACGTGTATTTTCTTGACGGTCGGTATGTCATACTCGCCGGGGATTTTAACTGTGTATTAGACACGCGAGCTGACGTGCAGGGTCCGGGATGGGGTCGATCTGAGTGGAACGCACGCGAGCTGCGTCGCCTGGTCCAGCACTTCTGTTTGATCGATGCGTACAGACTAGTACATGGACCACAATATGCCTGGACTTGGCGGCGTGGTTCATCGTCTAGTAGATTGGATCGCTTCTACGTCCCACGTGCGCTAGCTTCTTGTGTGTCGCGATCTGATGTGATACAATTACCATCATCCCCTGTTTATATTTCTGACCATCGACCAGTGGTGCTCGAGGCTTGCTTTCCCTTTTCTTCCTCAGTGAGACCATGGCGTCTTGACATCCGCGTTCTGCATGACACGCGTTCGCGCTCCAGTTTGTCTAGAGTCTTGCGCGCCTCCCTGTTCGGTTCCGGTCCCGAGTCGTGGGACGCGCTCAAGGTACAGTGGCGTCTACACTGCTCAGTCGAAGGGCGTGCTCTCAGACGCCGTATGTCGGAAGAACTAGCGGACACCGCCACAAAGCTACGCATTGCTCTTCGGGCGGATCGACTAACTCCATTGATGCGCTCATGGCAGCGAGAGTTACGGGGACGTTTCCAACGCCTTATTGCCGCATCGTCGTTGTCGGCGGCTGCTTGGCGTTGCAGACGTAATCCATGTGCTCACCGCGAGGTTCTGCGCTTTGCGAGAGACTCGCTTCTCAGACAGTCGAGTCCGTTGGGAACTCAGGCCGCCAGAGCCCTTCCCGCTGCGTTGCCACCCGCGCGTGATCGATCAGTTTTTATAGCTCACTTTGCAAACATGGCTCGTACGACAATATCAACGCATCATGGTACCGCCGAGATATTCACAATGTTTAGTGGTCTGCCTCAGGTTCCACCAGAGGTAGCTGCGCAACTTTGTGCAAGTCCGTCAGCTGATGAGGTGAAAGAGGCATTGTCTTCCATGAAGCGCGGTTCGGCTCCTGGGCCCGACGGGTTGCCCGTTGAGTTTTATTTAACCTTTTGGGATGACATTGGTGCCACTTTCACTTCTGTTATTTGCCGTTGCTTCGAGAACTTTGATTTCCCTGATAGCTTTCACGATGGTCGAATTGTGTTAATACCTAAACATGACCCATCTTTCGCCCAGAGGAACGGAGACCAATTACGCTTCTCAACGTTGATTACAAAACTTTTGCAGCAGTTGGCACTCGCCGTTTGAGAAGCCTGACGCCTTCCTTAATAGGACATCATCAGGCGTGCTCGATTTTTGGAAGAGAAATTCATAGTCTCTCGTTTGTTACGCGTGATATAATTGCGTACACGTTGGCGAGATCAGCACGTGGACTCTTGGTTTCACTTGATCAAGAAAAGGCATTCGATCGCCTTGAGCACAGCTACATATTTAGCGTAATGGTGGCGTTTGGCTGCCCGCAATACTTCGTTGAGCTTCTCAGAAACGCTTACAGCAATATACACAGCACGCTGTTTCTTGATGGTTATGAAAGTGTCCCGTTTCCTGTTACCCGCGGAGTTCGTCAAGGTTGTCCTCTATCCCCAGTACTTTTTGTACTCAGCCTCGAACCATTCCTGCGCTCCCTACTTAAAGATCCATATATTCGTGGCCTTCCACGACCTGGTAGTGATACCTTGAAGGTTACAGCTTTCGCTGATGACATCACGTTGTATCTAAAGAACGAGGACAGCTTATCCCGTTGCCTACGGCTTTTTGCTGAGTATGGGTCTATTTAAGGTGCTGCATTAAATTTTTCGAAATGCCGATATTTTTTCATTGGTTATCCAGATATCTGCCTAAGTCTCTTTTTCGGTCTTCAAAAAAGCGACTCTATTCGCATTCTGGGGCTTGATTATGGCTACTACGGCATATCAGCCTCCGTGTGGGTTTCAGTTCTCGATGATGTAAAACGACAAGTCCGGGAAGCGCAAGAATACAATTTACCACTGTTGGAAAGAAGGTACTTAGCACAGGCTGTATTTTGCGGCCTTGCATGGTACATTTCTCATGTTGTACAGCCTCCATTGAGAATTACTCAGTCGTTGCAATCCCTTCTTGGCTCGTTTTTCTGGTCAGGTGGACCTGAGCTGATTTGCCGAGCTGCGCTTGGGCAACCACGTAACAGGGGTGGATTCGCGTTCCCGTCTGTGTCTGTTCGCTGCCGGCTGCTTGCTCTGCGATTCTTGCTTCGTTTGTTACACGGTGATCAGTGCCCCGCGCGTGATCTTGCCTGCTATTTCTTAGGAACTAAGATACGTTATTTGTTACCGGGAGCACGGCTTAACTCTGCGCCGCAAGCACTTAACATGCCTGCATTTTACTCCACGGCAGTGACATTTTATCGCCACGCTCAGCAGGTTTACCCAGATGTAAACATTCTAGAAAACCGTGTTGTAGACACAACGGCGGCGCTGCTGCTCCCTCTGGTTCCTCCAGCTCGTCTAACGCGTTCCAGCCGTGTCGCGTGGAGCGCGATAACGGCATCCTTTCTACCTGGCCATCTCCGCGACTTCATGTGGCGGCTGGGATGGAGAGTACTCCCAACACGAGACAGACTGGATAGGTGGGGCATGGTGCCATCTTCCACTTGTCCAAACTGTCCGCTACAAGAGTCTAACCAGCATGTGCTGCAGCAATGTGTAATTGCACGGTCGCTTTGCACGCCTTCTAATTTCTGCGGGGGCTTTTTGTTTGTAGCGTATCAGGTGCGAGGCTGTTGCAGCCGGTCACCGTCGTCGTGCCCTGTTTCCAATTTTGGAACGGTTGTACTCGGAACTGCTGTCCTTTTTGTCGGAGGAATTGTTCTTCCTTGGGGAAGAGGAATTTCTACGGCAGTGGTCGTGCCGCTTCCTGTCGGTAGTTAATGGACGTGTGCGGCTAGCTTTTCATCTGACCTGATTCTTGTAGCCAGGTTATCACACAGTGTATAATATTGCATAAAATCTGTTTGTATTTATTATTTCTGTGTATACATATCCCCGTAGCTATGCAGGTTCTTGTATATACACATTTCATGCTCAAACTGTAAATTATGTAAATTACATATACCATAAAATATGCTGTACATAATGCTGTACATATTTGCTGGCATGTTCAGCAGGTCATCTGTACTGTGTATATACATAGTCATGTATACATTGTCTATATTGTGATAAGTGTGCGCATGCTAGTTCTTAGTAGCATGCAACAGGGACACACTGTGAACTTCGGCATTTCTGTTTAAACGTTTTATGTGTATTGTGTTTCGTCATTTGTGTATGTTAATGTTCTTGTTGTACGGACACTGTTTCTAAATGTTCGTAACGTCCTACGATGAAATAAACTTTTTCTAAACACAGACAGCTTACTGCTCTCCCATTACAGCACATAGTGCTGTAAATCGACAACCATTTTCCTAAAGAAGTATATAGGAAAACGCCTAATCACAAGTGCACTGTCTAATTTCCTAAATAAGCGGGACGGCTTACCGCAGTGCCGCAGTAGACTACGTAGAGTTTCAAATGAAACTGCGTATGTTTGACAACGTTGGTAGATTCAATTTCAGCATCTAGCGCACAAGTCAAGGACGGAGTGACAGCCGACGAAGACCTTCGTCGGCTGTCACTCCGTCCTTGACTTAGCAAGAAAAAAAGCAGAAAAAGCAAGAAATAATTATAATTTAAATAAAATTATAATTAGCAAGAAAAAGGCTGTATGCTCCTCAAAACAATAAGAAAAATGTAGGAACGCATAGCCGTGCAACTTTTGGTAAGAACGCGCCTCGTCTAGCCGCGCCGTTTGCTCCTTTTCCTTTTTAACGTTTGACCGTTGTCATAGCAACCGGCGGCTCGCGTAGACGCGCCGGCACATGCGGAGACACACTCATCGGTCCATGAAGCGCTGGTTTCTACGAGGTCACCGACAGGCGGTTTCTCTCCGTCTGCCTGCGTGTGTGCATGCGTAGCTGTTTGCGTGGGTCATACATACGCTTGTTATTGATTGCGAAATAAAGACGAAAATTGAATTTCGCTCAAGATCCAGCGCTGCTCATCGAATTGAAAGCGTCGCATAGTGATTGCGTAAAATTGTGTTAGCACGCGGTGTGAATGAACGATAACGCGAGAAAGTGGGAGCAGCTCAAAGCAGCAAGAGCGACGTGCGCACCGAGCAGCGGCTACGTGATTGCAAAAATGGGTGAAAAATATCCCATCCTGCAGTGAAACACGTCGGCTTCCGCGCCGTACCCCGATTGATTTTTTCACACGTTTAATAATGCGGGGCAATATGAAAGTCACCATTCACAATTTGAAAAGTACCTGCTCCGTAGAAACAGAGCACCACAAGCAGCTGAAGGAGCGGTGGCACGGGAAAACCGACGTAGTGGGGGCCTTTTCCAGCGGCAAGCTCGGGGACATGAAGTGCTCGCTTCGTGAAGCGGAATCTGTTCAGCAGCACAACGTCGCTGAACTCTTCCATTTAATTTTGATGGTTGCCGAACACTCGCTGCGTTATTTGCACATATGGACGCCGATCGCGTACGTTACATTTTATTTTATGACACTGTAAAACTTCTTGCGTAATCAGCCATAGCGCGCGGCATAGCGCGTGGCACTTTAATGTACCTGTCGGTCTACCTTATCGAACGCCACCTTTTCACGGCGACAAGGTTAAGAAAAGGTTAGATTGAGGCATAAGGTTTGTTTATGAATTGTGTTGAGGTGCCGAAACGGTAAGGAGGGCAAAAGATAAGGATAAGGTTGGTTTGTGAATGCGGGCCTAAGACTGGTGTGGTAGGGTTTTCACTGTAAAGGTAAAACTATCTATGCAGTGTTTTACTTGAGTTCAAGAAAACTTCTCAAAGACATGACGTAGCATATTGCACCCACCGCAGACTTCTACAACACCAGCAGAAGCGAGCGCGATGCTCCGGAATGCCGCAAAGCACTTGCCGCATGGACACTTACAGTGACGTCACGCTAGCATTGGAAATGCCTTAGAAACCGAGGGGGTGTTGATTCTAGCCACACCGCAAGGCCACGTGACCAGCGCAGAGTGTTGCGACGGCGCCAACTAAGTGTTGACTACGGACAGCTTCGCTGTTCATACAAGAAAGCGGTTAATCATCAGGCTAATATTCATAAGCCACAATATGTCGCGCGAGCACGTTACGAGGAGCCATACCGTATCGTGAAGTCAGGGTACAGAAGGAACCGAAATTAGATTTCAAATACATCTGCAACTTATTTTTCAGGGGACGTTCACGCTTGCCATCGCATTTTGTAGGCTCTTGAGAGACCGGCCCTTCACCTGACGCGAAAAATCACTGAAACTTTTGATGTCACTACCCCTTTAAGTTCGGCTTCACTTTTGAACAACATGAATTGTTGGGAAGATATTCAATTCAGGAACAATGTAAGTCATTTTCTATAGAGATACGCATGCGCTAGGTCCTTCTTTGTTATCTGCGGTGGTAGAAATACAAGACACTCATATGCTTTATATATATTCACGTTTCACGAGCGAAACGATTTGGTAACATTGGGCTGCCTTTCTTTAGAGAAGAGCGAATGGAAACAGGTTTTGAGAGGCGACCATCAACAATTACGCAAATCGAACAAGGATTATAACGAATTCCGGCACATTTAATCCAAACAGAGTTAACAATGTCAAATTCAAGTAGAGAAAAAAGAAAGGAATGACTTAAGAGTATACGTTGTTGGGCTAGTTGGTTCATAATCTTCAAAATTGGCTAGCGCGAAAATCGACAGGGACTAGGAAGGAACACTGTCCTGTACTTCAGTGTTCCTTCCTAGTCCCTGTCGATTTTCGCGCTAGCCAATTTTGAAGAAAGGAATGACTCACGCGATAAATGACATGTGCAACATCGACCTGTAACATTGCAAGCTGTTTTGACAACCGCAGCAGTGCTGAAGAACTGTACGAGAGATATTTATATTGTTTTATATGGAGGGTCCCCTAATTTTGCACGTCTGATGAAAACCCATGAGGATCAACATCACAGATTCTAACCACTTGGATAATATTTTTGCAAAGTTCTTTTTTAATCAAGATGTGGCCGCGATACCGGTATGTTGCTCTCAACACAACGATTTTTTTTTTCTTTTTCAGAGCCTCTTGTTAAAAAATCAGCATGGCTTCTGCAAATAGATAGAAGGCGCGTCTCTATATGTCATAACTTATATTTAAAATATATAACAAAGTGGGCGAGATAGCCTTTGAAATGTGTTGTTAAATGTCGAAATAGCATCAGGACCAGGGGCCGAATTTTAAAAATATGTATGTCGTAAGCGTGTTTTTCCGTTGGTCACCCGCCTTAGCTAATGATACGTCCCGCATCAATGTGGTCTGAGATATTCTATTATAAAAACTTTGAGCATATGACGTTCCTGCGGATACGGCCCAGGTGTTTTCTATGAAGGCGGATGGTCAATTACCGTCTGAATTTCCTGTATTGTAACGGGGACTGTTGATACTGGCGCAGTCATCGTCATTCAAAGGCTGAAAAGAGAAATCAGGAATGGCACTAAACAAAGCTGCGTAGTACCTTCCAAGCTGCAAAACAATGTATATTGTATTTGCTATAAGAACACCGTTACAGTGTAAATCTGGATTTGCCTTAGAAATAGTGTGACGCCGCTCATCGAGTTAAGGTGTACTTGTTGGTTGCTCATAATTAGGACTCCGTATTTTTGGATAAATACGAAAAAAATCAGATGAACACTCGCCGGTAAATTTTTTTACATTCTGATTTATCCAATACACCCCGATTTTAACGCCATTATCACCCTATTTCAGTAATAATAAGTAACAATTGAAGGGGCTAAAGGTCCCATCACCACGATATGAATATGAGGGACGCCGTAGTGGAGGGCTCCGGAACTTTCGACTACCTGGTGTACTCTAACGTGCACATAAATCGAAGTACACGAGTCTCAAGCATCTTCGCCTCCATTGAAAATGAAGCCCCCGTCGCCGGGATTCGATCCCGCTACCTCTGCTCTTCTTGTACGATTTCCTGTGTCAGTTAGCGCAAAGAA
>NW_023615483.1:0-40281 GCF_013339695.2 Rhipicephalus sanguineus
GCTGTCTGCTTAAACGCTATCTACGCATTCCTTGCATATCTTTTGACAATACTGTGTTCTTTGCTTCGCATCCCACGGAGGCCTTGCATTACAGCGCACTATTGTGAACAGCTGCTAGGATCCGCGATAACCGGAATCATGAGTGCGATGATCTACCGAACAAGCAGTTTCATCACTTCATGGGCTTAGTAACCTTAGCTGACTGAAGAAAGTCAAAGAACGAAGAGAGGAGAAATAAGGGGGTCTCAAGCGAAGTGCTGTCGCAGCATGCGCACTATGCTCTTCAATGCGCACTCCCTCGCGAAGCTTGCAGATAGATGCGTGTTGGGGCCTTGCGCCCATCGAGTCTCGTATGGCGGCACTCATTTCTGGGTCGCGCGCGCAAGCGCCTATGGCAGTGATATTTAATACATGTGCTTCTCCACTAAGTATCGACAGAGGTACAGACGTTTACATACGTAAAACATTGCTTTCGTCGATCTGCAAGACCAACAAGCAAATGGTCACCAATTATGCTCTCTCGCGCGTGTGCGACGAACGTGTGTTTAAAAATGCGTATATCGATATTTGCCCTGCAAATCACCTTGTATTGCAGGCGAGCAACTAAACTGCACGGGAAAATATACTTGAGGTTGAAGACCGCTTTGCGCGCCCCGGCCATTCCCAACCAAGTCGCAGTGCCGATCTTGTTGAGAAACAAGATCGCGTGGCTACTTTTCTTTGTTTCTTCGGTCGGGTCACTGATACATTCAATTAAAAGTGTTAATTTTCCCCGGCATTCGCATGGACTCCTCGTTGCCTGAACAGCGCACAAGCTTTGCGAAACACCACCTAGCACCTGAAAGGCTGCGATATGCAATTGGTTTCGTCTTCGTCACAAAAGATGGCTGATCGAGCTTATAGGTTTGTCAAAAGATGGCGCTGTAAATCTTGAATAGAGCATAAAGGGGACGCTATCGTCCGTCCGTCCATCCATCCATCCATCCATCCATCCATCATCCATCCATCCATCCATCCATCCATCATCCATCCATCCATCCATCCATACATCCATCCATCCATCCACATCCATCCATCCGTCCGTCCTTCGTCCGTCCGTCGGTCCGTCCGCCAATCCCCTTTCTTCAAATCTCAATGTTCCCATTGCCCGACGTGAAACTCACTCACACATAGAGGCACGATTATCGGGTCGTGTCGCATGCAACGATAGCATTCTCTTCGCCCAGAAGGGGCTTTCTACTGAAAATGTCTGTAAAAGTACTTTCAAGAGAATGGCATGAAAACTCGTTAGAAGTGCCGCCAAGAGGTCGCCATGGATAAATCTATGAGGAGGCGTTGGGCGCGCAACGTCGCGCTATCATGGTCGAAATCATCAAGGCTGAGAAGGAAAGAGCTTGCTGGGTCGCTGCTGCGCTATAGCCACAACGGTGAAGGGCTTATTACTTGAGTTTCACGCGTTTGCGAGTTGTGAAAGATGCCGCCGACTAAGCGCAGAATGATCTCTCGAAGTGAAGCAACGAGTTATTCGGTATTTCGGAAGAGTCTCAGAGTTGCAGGCCTCACGAACAATGTTGCTTTCGCGGTCGATTTCACGATCATCAGCGCCGGAGATGTCCTCAAGAATGTCCACGTTTTCGCCCAATTCCTGACCTTTTTTTCAGCACGCCTAAATAATTTAAGCTGCGTATGTAGCCTTTACTAAAGTGTCGACAACGAAGCACCCACACGCGCTTCGGAGCGTGCCGACGTTCCTCGTACTGACAGTGTTCTTTTTTTGCACTGCTCGTTCAATGATCACGTGCTACGTGAGAGCAGCTGGGAAATAAAATAGTGTTCCCCACTCGCCGTCATGGCTACGAGCGGCGCTGACTAATCTCCCAGTTGTGCATACACATCAATAGCCGATGAAGTGGACGAGGGGACGACCGCCGCCGCAGCTCAATTGGTAAGAGCATCGGGCACGTAAATCCAAGGTTGTAGGTTCGGTCTCTGCCAGTGACAAGCTGTCTTTTCGTCCACTTTACCTTCTTCACATCAGTATCACAATTATTTCAATACTCTTAAACGGTACAACTTACATCACCTGCACCCACCTCAGGTCAGGTCAGGTTCAATAGCTGCTGGTTTTCATTAAGGTTGCGTAAAAACGCCGTCACCGGAATTTGCGCGAAATGCGCTCTATAACGTTATCGCGCCAAAATGCTCAAACCTAGTGAGGGCTCTTAAACGTGCAACCATTTTCGAGTAACTACTTCAACATGGAAACAAGATTCTAGTAAACTCCCATAGCGCCACTACTGTGGAATGTGGTAACTGGTTTAGGTATAAATTATTTCGAGGAACTTCTACCTACAAACACATAAGCCATGAGACATTCCCAGTGTCAATGGGAGCCGTCTCATTCACGTAATCTGCACACTTTCTATGACAAATAACCCCTTTCTATACCCTGGGGAGTTATGTCATTCTTTCTCCTGGTTACAAAAGCCATAATACTCACACTAGATGTTTGGAACGTCATGGACGACAACCACTCACGGTTTATGTCTTTAATCTAAGTTTGTAACTTAGCGTGTATGAAAACTTCAGGATATTTGCTTAATAGCTTCCCTTACAGCACCAACAGGGCAGTGTAGATATTCAATCACGGGCTTCAAAGTACAATAAATTTCGCCGACGTGGTTACCGAGGACACGTAAAGCACTTTCGGGAATTTCCTAAAAAAGGGAAACGGTGACATCACCCGTACATTGTTTACGCGGATTTCGGGGATTATTCTTTACCAGATGACTCAAAGAAATTGTACTGGTCGGAGACTCCGGACCGGTAACCGCAAGCTTTTGGGACGCCTCCGCTCTCACGTGAGAAAACAATCAGGCCGGAAGAAGGCAGGCAAAGGCGAATGATTCCATAACACGAGGCAGGGAACTGAATATGGCAAGTGAATAGAGCGAAACTCCGGATACGCAAGAATTGGCAAAGGTAACTGATTTGCACTGCCCGTTTGTTTGACTTCGTTTTGTGCAATAGAGCAACAAGAATGTTTTTTTTTTCTTTTTCTTTCTTTTTTTACAGCTGAGGTGTTATGCTTTTAGTTGCCCTATTACGCGTGCACACACACTATCATCAGTCTGAAATACCTCTACCTTTCTAGCATGTGCAACGGAATAACTCGGCCGACGCGTGCTCTCTTCGTCTTCTTCTTCATCTTCTGTATTGCTCCCCGAACGTCTGCGCCCGCCCGCGCACTCATCCCCTGCTCCTATTTGTGGGGTCCGTGTAACGCAGCCGCTGCAGGTCACTTCGCTCGCTGCAGCGGCTGCGTTTCCGAAAGCGCACTGCTCAAACACAAAGAAGTCACAATTTTGACAGTTGTTAGTTCGCGCTCGGCTGCGTATGTTCGTTTCGTGCGTCGTGTCTGTTTTAGCGCGATCTGCAAGTGTCGAGCTGCTTGCCATTCTTCGCGTGACATGGGAATTTGTTGCTATAGCATTCATTTTTTTGCCCTTGTGGCGAAACAATGCACAATGCACAACTAGCCCTGTGAATTCACGTTTCACTTTCGTGTTATACGAATTCCTAGGAAACGGGGATCAGCCACGTTTTTTTTATACATTGATGTTCGCTGTGAAGCTGCCACCATTCAAGAATTTCAGGAATTGTCATCTACATTAACCATGAGGCTATGATCGCAACCAGGACAGCTCGCAATCATTCCTTGCTACTCTTCACTGTGTTTTCAGAAAACTAGTCGAAGTTTACTTCGCTTGCCGCGCAGATTCGCTCATTGAGAACTAAATTTACTGTTCCCTACGTTGTTTCGAGGCGCTTAAAGAAATAGCTATGTATTCTGACTACACATAACGAAAGATGCAGCGTGCAACTTTTCCGCCATGTGTTTGTTCAACGCGCATTTTCTTACCCTAAAATGTACAGCAAAGAAACTTCTTCAGACGTGACTTAGAAACGTCACGTTTGTTGTCGTTAGTAAAGCGCCCCATTGCTGTCAATTCTGTCTCTGCCAATAGTGAGGCTGGAAAAATGGCGAGAACCGCGAAGCGGCAAGTCGTAGGTGGCGCGGGCATAACGACTAACACTGACAATTTTCGATACCTATGAAAAGGCCGGGCAGAACCTTTACATTTCCCCAAACTTTTGCCGACGGTATGATGTCATACTAACGTTTCTGCTCATTTTCTTATTAGCAAAAACACAGCGCGCGCTAGAAGAAGAGAAAAAATACGATAGAAGACGCGTGGCACGGGGATCTTGTCTTCGCTGGACTGAACAGCAGCGTTGGGACGCGCTGCTCTATCTCTTCCGGCGTATTGTCTTTAAAACCAGGTTCATCTGAGAACGAAGTCTTCGTATTTTACACAGGTCACGATGGAGGCGGGGGAGTGATTAGATCATCCCATATTGGTCACGGAGAGGAGGGAAAAGAGAGCACAAGCACTAATCAGACAGTTCGATTAGGTGGGCAGCAAGTCGGTTGCGTACGTGGGCGCAGCGAGGGTCAAGGCGGTGCAGCGGTCGCCTTGGTGGTCGAGGGCCGAAGTGCCCCGGTATCGGCCTCCACCATAGGAAGCCGCAACACGGAAATGGCTAACCACGGAAACGGCGAACCAAGCGAGACGCCAACAGCCCTGTTACGACAAGTGAAGCCAGCTGCAGTGTACGTTCGAGCCCTGCTTGTGCACGAGCATCGATCGAGGGGCCAGCCCGCGTGACGGAGGAAGAAAACAGCCCTATCAAAATATCATATGACACGTTTGACACATATCCAATAATCTCGTATGATCACACGAGAACACACATGATTCATATGTGTTCATACGAGATTATTGGATACGAGGCATACGTCTCATATGAGAATTTTCGATAGGGAAGGTTAGAGGCCAGTGGCTCGTGAGATCTCCGCGTTCCCTCGTTTTTGTCCTCGTTCATCTATCGGTAACAACGGCGCCAACGGCGAGGCCACACAACGCAGAAACGAGCGCCTAAGCTGCGCTCTCAAAAAGGGGAGCGATAGCCAGTACTGTGCACGTGTTTGTGACGACCACCACACTGCATACGAATCGCGTTCGCGTATGCGAGGGTCATTCTCGGTCCGACATTGTCAGAGGAACCGTACGTGTCGTGCGCACACCTCATGAATAAAAAGCGTATGCGTCCGAAGACGCCGCGAACAGTGGCGGGAATGCGACCTCCGCTGTCCACCTCGCTTCGTTGGTCCACCGCTTTCATAGTGGAATGGGTCACGAATTTTTTCATTCAAAGTTTTGTTGTGAAACATCAGGAAAGATCGGCCGAATTACGGTGTGAGAAAGCCGCAAACTTTGACAGCGACGTTCACTTCAACACACCTTGCCTCTCGAGCAAGTAACGGTTTGGCGCGCAACGAGAAAACGTGTAAACTGAAACTTCCAATGTACTACGGGAGAGCTGAAGGCAGCTGCCCACTCACACACGAAGAAGCAGCAGGGAAGGTATCGCTGCTTCCGGAGCCTCATTTTTGAAAAGACAAATGCTGCTGCCTTCTCTTTCAGCACACAAAGAGCAACAAGTTTTGGCATTGAGCGTTTCTATATCTACGCTTCTATACTAGAGACATCTCCATCATTTCAAGCAGCTAGTCCATTGTTTCCGCATGGCTAGTTTTACCTTAAATCGAAATTTTGAATAAAAGCAAGTGAAACCATGTGAAAGCTTAACCTAACCACATCAGAACGACCAGCCTCTATCTTTCGATGATGGAGTCATAGTTATCCGCCTTATGTTTGCGATATCAAAGTAGGACTGCAAAGCAGCTATCGACTGAACTCGGCGAGATGTACACGCATACACCATTTCAAAAGAGGTAATTGCATTTCCCCGTTCGTTTTCCAAATCTGAAAATCTTCAGCAGGAGAAGGAGCGTCGAATCAAAAAATAGAAAACGCCAGGCCTGCGCGGAAAGCGCAGCACAGTCACAGTGAAAGCTCGAAGAGCGGCATTTCTACAGCCCGTAATAAACTATCTTGTGGCTACTAATACAAGTATACTAGCAACGTACCCACTACGCCTCAAATCATAATTTTTGTGAAGTTGGGAAGCACCCACCACGACATTACTCGTCATTCTGCGGAGAAGCCAGGTACCATCTGTAAGGCATTATGAGCAGTTTCTTAATGCGACGGCTGATTACGATGAAGAATTATGGCTAAGCCTTTTTTAATGGGTTGGAAGCTTTAATGGAACCACTAATTACTTAATTCGGATTGTGTGACGCCCGGTGGTTATGTCACTCTCCCACCACGCTTTATAACACATGTTAACGTGTGAAAGAGAGGGAGAGAGGGAATTATCTTTATTGATACCCTGAGGAAACGGATTATGGGAGCCATATGGGCTTCCTCGCAGGCACAGGCTTCATTTTCCGCACTGTTCCCACATGTGAATATTACCATAGCATCGCCGTGAAGCACGGGAGTGGCGACACGTAGACCATCGCATCACGCACCTGGATCTAAACGGACGTGTGCATGAATTCGAAACATACGCAGTCCACCATCAGACCTTCTACTTAGTTGTGGTTCACAGTGTTCTGCCGCGCTCTCCAATTGCACGGTTAGTAGACGACTTGAGAGTACCGACGCACGCAGTTCAAACGAGCCAGCTCTGATGCTAGACAATTTATCTACGGAATTCACTCTCTTCAGTGGTGGTTCCCTTTTCAATGCATTTCGTACGACAGATACGATTCCTTTCTTCATGTGCACCGCTCAAATGGTCACCGATTGATTTCAAGTGGAACAACGCCAGGTTTCGTGCCCCCACCAACCAATATCTGCAAATATCGGGGCCAAAAGGAACCCCACCGTGCACGTCACGAATGTACGACAGTGTTTCGTATGAGGGGAAGCAGACCAGTGGCGCAATATTGTCCACGTTGTGTGATGGAACGCTCAATCGCGCAGCCCGGGATTTGTCGAGGCTAGCGCGTATACATCTGACGGTCAGACGTGAGAACAGCAACCGGAAGAGCTTATGCCGTCAATCACTTTGTCGTCTGCTATGCAAAGATGGGCAAAGAACAGAGGGAGACACCGTTCCATGCCATATAACTGATATAGAACGATTGCCGGACGGCATGGATTGAATCGAAACGTAGGCGCTCGAGCCGGACAACCAAGATATTCAACCTGCTTTGTGCCTGGCTTAATCGAATTCCTAGCCGACAGTTTGCGAAAATGGCCACAAGCGCCACAGCGAAACGCCTCGTAAAACTGCGCCGCAATATAGCGCCCACTCAAGACATTCTCAAACAGAAATTGTTAAATTCACTCTTCAATATCCAGCTTTCAAAAACAATGCGCCCACATAATAATATTCAGTTATAAGAACTCGATATTTTTAGACGCTGAATTCACTATACGGTCCCCCAGCCCACAATCAAAGCGTGACGATTTCTTCCGGGGCGCTTTTCCTCCGGTTATTCGCTGTTTGCTCCCCCTCATTCTCTCGTGACTTTGCGTTCCGTTCAGACATAGAACGTGTACAAGACCACGCCCCAGGAGACCGGCAGCACCGAATGTTGCCGGCATATAAAGGGCCCTCGTGCCATGTACACTAATCGCCAGTCAGGCCCGAGAAGAGCAAGGGTGAATTAAATACAAACCACGAAAGTGGGCTGAGACAAGCACCATCCCAACAAAGAAGTCGCCTTCCATCGAGAAATATATACCTCCAGGGCAACACAATTGCCAATGCCCATTGCAAATGCAGCAACCACATGAGCTTTTCAAGTAAGCTGGGCGAAAGTTGTATTTTCCAGTGCTTCAAGAAACAAAAGAAACACACAGCATGGTCCCGGCTGTGAAACATAGAAATCGAAGATGGCATGGCTGCGCCAACATAGAGAACAAGGAAAGAAAACGACAGTGAAGCGATAAGAAACTTAAGGAGTTAGAGGAAGACTTGCAAGTTAAACAGAACAGCCCGAATGAGATAGAAGGCGGTTGCTTGCAGAACCGACAGATAGATCATCCAACAACAACAATTTCACGGATACCGAGCCAAGCCAAGCAAAGCCAACAGTCAAAAGGTCTATAGGCCTAGTTGACATGATATTGGCAGGCACAAATAAATCACTAATGCACGTGATGATAACTCATGCCAGTCACAGACTGTAAGATATCCAATAAAAATAATGGCAGATGTTGAGACGCAAATGCAAAAGCTAAAATCCGTAGCGGAACCAAAGACCATCAAGAAAAATTTCATGGTAGTCGACGCCAGATCAGTGAAAACCAAGAGGAGGAACCGCATAGCTTTTAAGGAAGGCTGCGCTAAAAATAAGTCACAAGCAGAAATAGCGAGTTGGAATGATGGCTAGCGCATTTAAACCACAAGCAAAACCAAATTTGGCGAAACAATTGAAGATGTTGCAAAGGAACTATTGTTCTTTGACTAGAATTGCCGCAGCGCTCTAGCAATTTAATCAAACATCTCAGGCAACTCCGGTCATATTATGCCTGTGGGTTCTCACAGGAAACAGGCCATTGAAAAATCTGGCAGATCCCATGCGTTTTGGGAATCGGTTTTATGTGAAGCAGTCAGCGAGTACTTCTATGCTGTACTATATGGCTTTGAGCCAAGCGCTGCGAGGTGGATCGACATGTTTTTGTAAGTGTAGTAGATGCGTGCACATTGTGGGCTTACGAAGCACGTCGACCACACTGGCGTTCAAAGAGTAACTTATGGTGCGATATAACGTCAGCCCTCACGTTAGAGTACATACGTCACTATTGTCAAAACTAAGTGCACTTTATGGGGCAATCATCTGAATATCACACGTAACTTTCGTTAATGTATTCCACCAGGGTCGAGCAATGCTTCAATATCGCTTGCTAAATCATAGGAATACAAATGTAATGTTTATTGTACTGCTATAAAAGCAGAACCAACACTGGGACCACAGACGTTAATCTGATATGACGCCTGCATCGTAAGAGTACTAAGTAGTGGTTATTGCTTTCTTGTAAAATTAGACAGCCAGCACCACATATACAATTGACCTTGCACCGCCATTACGCCTGCATAGGCTGTTTTTCCAAACCAGTTCATAGACCTGGCGCGGCTGTGTAGGAGACCTGATTGCTACGGAGACTGCTTGGGTTCGATTCCTGCTGGGGTCCTAATTCTTAATCTTTCCATTCGTAGGGTCAACGCTGCCGATGTCGTTTTTTTCTTAACGCTCTCTCAATAAAAATAGCAATATCTGTTCTCGCCGTTCCTGGGTTGATATAGATTTTCAATCACTTGTGGCGCGTACCCGTACACCGCGGCCCATGGTAAACGAGTATGTGACACACGTGTCTCGAGTAAAGGGTTTGACGACGTACGCGACAGAATTTTCCGTTATTCTTGTGATGGCCCGACTGTCATATTCGTCAAATCGTCTTACCCTTCCATGCCAATTTTGGTCTAAACCAAGCTAAGGAGATGATAGCGAGAGCAGCCAGATGTAGGCGGCTAGCTAGCTAGCTAGATAGATAGATAGATAGATAGATAGATAGATAGATAGATAGATAGATAGATAGATAGATAGATAGATAGATAGATAGATAGATAGATAGATAGATAGATAGATAGATAGATAGATAGATAGAAACGCTCAAAGTGCCAAAAGTTCGCTAAGAAATGCTTCGCATGAAAAAAAAAAACGGCCATGGCTCTGGGAAATGTTGCTCATCGTAAGAAAGATACGGTGTCCACTAGCAACTGCCTCGCAATCTTTGGGCCATCGACCAAATTCCCCGCTGCAATCAGAAGACGCGCAAAGCGGTACGTCGGCACTAAGCAGAACCTGAAGGAATGTAGACACCAAAATCTTCGATGAAGACCACCCACCATGACCAAACCAAACCACCCACAATGATGCAGAAAACATATGAGTGACGTGGACAATACGTATCACGTGACGGCAATCTGGCAGAGTACCCAAGCGGTGACGTTAGCAAACGGATCTGCCATATGCTAAATTCTACAAATGCGCCTTCCCTTGGCGACCCCAGTTTTACCGTAACCCTCAGCTGCGTCCATCGGCAATGAGACTGTGTCTTCATCGCTATCAGTGTCGGCAAAATCCAACCATCAGCGTCCGCGTGGACACGAGCAAGTAAAAGTGGAGACCATTTTATTTTATTACGATATCATTTATATGGACAGTCTCAAGGGGTTTTTGGCGTCGCCGTTGCCGTCGCAGTCATGTCCTTCCGGTATGCAGACAAAATTGATAAGATCCCCCGCACATTCCATATTCTACAGCAGGTAAATGCGCGCGGGCGGGTGCGACGAACGCGGCCGAAGCAGAGATCAAACGACCCGGCCCATTTCCGTCGCTCGGAGGGTGCATGCGATAACATCACCCCGCTCGGGAGGCCTGTCGTCGAACAGAAAGGAAACACCCCGCCCGTCTTTAAAGATCATGAAAAAACGCCTAGCGGAGGCAGGGGGGTGGGGTCGTCGCGGAGCAGCCACTTTGAACTTTGAATCTAAGGGCGCGGTCGCGATTGCTGGCGCGCGCGTTATCTGGAAATCCATCACAGCGGGCGGATCCTATACCCTCTACGTGCTGCTGTCTCAACGCGAATTGATTATGCGGAGAGCACTTCTCCCTGGAGCGGCCAGATTCTCTTACGCCAGCGCTGGGAAGTTACGCGAGATCGGATACAAAACAGTTAGCTGCCAGCCTCACTTCGTGAAACGCTACAATGTGTTTCTATCGCGTTCATTGTTTCGCGCTTGCGGTGAAACTGTGACTTTTTTGATCCCTTGGCGTTGGACGCTAGACTTTTCATATTACGCCTGGCGTGGTCATCATATTTGCCGTAAACGTATTCATCGTCGCGGCTCTTGCAGCTCTCGCACGACGTTTTCCTGATGGTAATAGCCACAAGTCTGTAGAAGGAGCCACGCTTCGCTTCTTGATTTCAAAATTGAAATACTTTTGTATCAGTCGCCCGTTCTCTGTCGAACTTCGTCAAAGCATTTCTTAGAAGCACGCAATGTTTCCGTCTGATTTTTGTGTCTCCTCCACTGTGCCATGAGCTGATAAACTTAAATGAATAAATGAATGGCCTGGGGTAAACAGTCGCCTTTAGGACCACTTCACTGCGTTTAGTCGCACACTCCACCCAGGCACAGCACCACCTCACGAGAAGCGTGCCTTGGAGCGAGTGCTCAGCAGATATTTAGACAAAGAAAAACAAAATTATATTTCTCTTCCGAAACACTTATCGAAGCGCGCACATAAAGGGATAAACGCACTGGTTCTCTTCGTATAAAATAACAGGATGGCCAATTACACTTTCCTTATAAACTTACACAATTAAAGATGAACCCATTCGAAGACATGAGAGGATGTTACATGGTCGTGCAGATAGCAAGAATATAACATTGTTGAACCAATACGGCTCCATTCTCGATGAGGAGTAGAGAATTTTGTGTTCCATTCGCAATTCATACGTTACCCACAGTTGAGTACACATAGAAGTGTAAATCGTACAACTATTCAAGCGCTTATCAGTACTATCCTGTGAAGGTGTTAAAAAAACATCCTCACCCACAGCTGGCGCGCACCAATAAATTTTCTTTCCAGGGCTGCGCTTTCAACACTGGTCCGCCCTGTCAGAAAGCGAATGTTCTTACCACTATCTAGGTCGCGCAGCCATGCCTGCATAATGTGACCTCAACTGAAGCATACGAATGCGCTCAACCGACGACGCAAAAAAAAAAGATTGGGAAGCCCTACACTTAATATCGGTGCTTCATTGAAATATTTCGTGTATGCGGAATAAGAGCAATCTGCTGGACAACGCGTAAGTCGATATCAGCAATGGCACATTTTAGGAAATCCTGAATCGGAGAACATTGAGTTCCTAAACCGCGTTTGCCTGACCGCGCGATAACCGCGCTGGGCCTTTCTACAGGCTGATGAACGTCGGAAAGAACGTGAAAGACGGCATGTCGATTCAGCCCCAAAACAGCGTTCTGGGGACGGCCGCTGCCTATAATGAAATTGAACCCTTAAGTTAGGAGGCAGCATTCCGCAATGCCCAATAAAGAAACAAAGAAAAAAAGAAAACAAAGAAAGAAAGAAAGAAAGAAAGAAAGAAAGAAAGAAAGAAAGAAAGAAAGAAGGAAAGAAAGAAAGAAAGAAACGCTGTAGGTCGGGCACGCCACGCCAAGCCTGGCGGGCCCCCACTTCACCAATAGGAGAAGAGCTCCTGACTTCCTTTGAACAGCGAAGCTGTTTAAGCTGACTCTAATGTCCACCCTGGGGCAAACTATGATCATCACGAACGGATATGTGCCACAGAATTTGCGCTAATCCCATTACTCACCGCTACGGCGTGGCCTGTAATAACCCTAATGGGTGAGAGAACGACTACAGAGAGAGAGAGAGAGAGAGAGAAACAGAGAGACGGATCTAAAGATATTGCCACGTGCGTTTTCTTATCACTTTCGCTGTATTCGGATTTCGCGCACAATGACTGTCAGCAACGCTCGAGCGCGAACTGCGTCTCATTGTTCGAGAAGCTTCGCGATCATTATAGATCGTTTTGTTAAGACTGCGCGCAAGATGAGCACACTCGAGCTTATTCTAGAATTTGCGCGACAGCCAGCGATAACACTGGAATATTCGACGGCACATGTTTAAATGGCGACGCGCTTCACCGCTTGTCAGTTGTTCGGCGGCCGACGCCCAGTTCGCTGCTATCAGTGTACACTGTCAATTTTATGAAAGGGAACACGGGAGCGCATGGCCTGCGCGCTCCGGCGGCTGCCGTGAGCTCCGTCAACCGACAGCTAACGAAAGCTTGCCCGCTTTTGGCGTCATCTATTGGCTAACGAAATAACGAATCATGGCTGCTTGAGAAGCGCCTTTAGATAACGCTGCCTCTCGGTTCGCGTTAAGGGCAATTCCTGGAGCTCGCGCAGTGCAGGCCGCGCCACGCTCGATTTGTTGACAGGCAGACGACGCGCTGCCTGCATCGCCCGTTACGCGAGCCGAGATGCAGCGTTATCTAAAAGCGCTTCGCAACCGGCCATGACTTGTTATTTTGTTTGCCAATATATGACGCCAAAGCGGGCGAGATTTCGTTAGCTGCCGGTTGACGGAGCTGAAGGTAGGCGTCGCAGAGCGCAGGCCACGCGTTCGCGTGTTTCCTTTCATAAAAATTGACACTGTACAGCATGTATTGCTGTAGCCGAGTTTTCAGTTTCTCGGCCACAAGTTCGGCCAAATAAAGAGTTTCAGCTCTGACGTGTTGACTGCTGCAAGAGAAAAATTCTTGCCGAAAAAAATTCTTCACGAGGCTGGATTCGTACCCGCGTATACCCTCGATCCGAAGGCTAGCGTCCTAACCACTCGGTTATCCAGGCACGCTATTCAGAACATGAACGCTATTCGAACAGAACAGGCACGCTATTCAGAACAATCAAGGACAACGCCAATCAAACCTTCGTGATCGTGGCTGGTCACGAAAGTTTCGGAATCGCTTTGGCTCGTTCATTTAGAGTTCCAAGGTGTAGACACGAACTTTGCTTGTAGTGCGTGAAATTCTTAGAGCACTCTGCAATCGAACCCTTACGCGGCGTGACACCTGCGGAACTGATAATGCCATGCATGTTATGCGTTTATACATTCCGTTCTTTGGAATTTGCAAAAACAGAAAGCTTACTTTTTGGTAGCTTCACACGATTACTGCTAGCCAGGCATCGTGCCTCCTCTGTTTTCCGCTGTGGTGTATTTCCTCCAAAATGCGCACCTAAGTAGGCAATTCCCGTTGGTCGTCGTGGCACACGAAAAGAAATATTTTGCTAACACTATAATGCAGAGCTTCACAAGTGCCCCGTCCACTGCGTACCACTAAGGACAGCGCGCCGCCGCTGGCTCATCTCATTTTGTGACGCAGACATTACGCCATGCCGAAAGTTGATAGCTCGGCGAGGGTTGCGAAATAAATAAACGCTGATTCATTCCAAAGCTGACAACAGTAACCACGGCAGCCTTGGAAAAAAATGATATCTTCGAGGTATAGACGATATTCCGCAGCGGCGCACGGGCACGGCTGTGTTTGAGCATGTGTTCGTAACTGGCCTTGTGCCAGCGACGCGGCTCTAGCGTTAAGATACACCGAAGCAACACTGAAACAAGGTGTGTTTTCACTATAGTTGGTACTCTATGATCAACACTTCTTGCGCAAAATTTTCTTAGACGACGGACGGAACAGCCGGCGCCCGTCCGTTTTTGTTTCGTCCGTCGTGTAAGAAAATTTTGCGCAAGAAGTGTTGATCAACGCTGAAAGTTGGGCGTGGGCGATACATTACGGAAAAAAAACTGCGCGCAAAGGGGACGGGGCGAAGAAGGGTGACACAACGTAGGCACTGTTGTGTTATGGCCCACTCACGCTAGCGGCAAGTCTGCCGGAAAGGCGCGGTGCCCTAGAACGTCGGCCGTCACCGCCCGCGCGAGAGCTGTCCAACGTACACGGCAAGCTTCGCCAGCGAGGCATTCGTGCCTCCGAAAAACATCTGTGACGTGATCATGACATCACATAACATCACGTCCCATGATTATGTCATCACATTGAGTCATCGCCTTGTACTGCCTACGTGATCGGTTGGCCCATCGCGGATGCAGTGTAAAGCCATGTGATGTGTAGAAAGGTTGCAGTGCCTCTGGTCCTGGAGGAAGTGCAAAACCACGTAAGGTGCAGAAAGCTTTAGGAGGGGGGGGGGGGCATCAATACATCGACTGCAGAAAAAGAATCAGAAGAGGGTTGTCACCATCGAGTTGTCCTAGGCGAAAGCACAAGGGACCCTGTGAGATTTTATCGTTTATCGCTAGGTAAATAGCAAGCGCGTTAAGTTATTGATACAATGAGCTATCAGGGCCATGGTAGGGGCTAGTCGGTCGTACATATTTGACAATTGCGACGCGCTGTTTTAACACGAAGACACACGAAAAAACAAGAAGTAGTACACACGAGCGCGCTGGTGTGTGAACAATTGTTGTTTTTTCGTGTGTGTTCGTGTTAAACAGCGCGCCCGCAAGTGTGAAACATGAACTATCACTCATGTTAGGCATGTATTCATGCCGTTACGTGCCAATGTGCGTGTATACCAGGAACCAAACGCGAGAGTTACACCAGTTATAGATTATTTTCGGTGCCGCGACCCCGCCAACGGCACATTCCGCTTCGCAAGTGTTATTATTAAGGCTTTCACCTCAATATTACAACAGCCGAGCGCGGCAGGCAGTCCTGTACAACTCCAACGTACGAAATAAAACAAAGGATGCGAAGGGTGCGAACGCGTTTCCATGAGCTAGCCATTTGCTACGTACATATATTTTACGTTCTCGTGGTTATTTTCGCGATCTCCAGCTTATTCTCTTCTGCAGCACATTTACGTTCGTCATTCCACACGTCACTAAACTAAGCACCTTCGCTCACGATGAAGTGCGCACGGAATGAGTTCCTGAAACAGCTGCGTAAGTGCGGACCATTGTAGAGACGTACTGGAGCTAGATGTAAATGTACAAAATCCCCGTTTCACAGCACACAATATGTTCTCTGCGCGGTGAGACGCCGCAGTATTATCCTGCAGTGATGTAGTAATCAATGCCGTTCAAATAATCGCAGTGTTGGCTAATAGCGGCGAAATACCAGGCGCCTTGCAGACGCCCGTCGCTTTGACGCGGTCTCCACAGCGGAGAAATCCCCCGGGTCCGGCGCAGCAACGCCGCGGCGCGGCAGTTCACCGCAAAAGACCCTCGCTCCTTCTATATATCGCGCGGTGCTTTGGACACTCCCCCTATTCTAAGTCACTCTAACCAACGCCACCACCAAATGCCTGGTGTAATTTCGACAACACGTATTGCCCAACCAAGACGGTAACACACGACATTGTTTATAGTCAACAGCCTCTTAATCGTCCTTTGAAAAACAGTGCGTCCACATCATGATATTCAGTTACATCAACTCGATATTTCTTCACGCTGAATTCCACTATGCGGGTCCCACAGCCCACAATCAAAACGTGACGTATTCTTCCGGCGCTAGTTTCCCTTCGCTTATTGGCTGTTTGCTTCCTCTTGTTCACTCATGAATTTGCGTTTCATTCTAACATAGAACGTGTGCAAGGAGACCGGCAGCACCGAATGCTTACGGCATCTAAAGAGCCCTCGTGCCAAGAACACCAATCGCCAGTCACGCCCAGAAGAGCAAGGGTCAATGAAATACAATCCGCGAAAGGTCACGCGAGAGAACAGGGATCACCGGCAGTCCAAACGTTCGGTGAAATAGGAACGCGACAGGGTCAGCAAACATGAACTACTCAGTACATCCTTTCTTTTTACTAACATTAGAAGCATTATAATCAAACGCGCTTGATTGGATTCAGCAGTTGATACATGCGAACCGGATATAATCGCATTGACAGAAACATGGCTTCAACCGGCAATCGGAGACCATGAATTATTTGCCAACTCACGCGATTTTTCTATTTACCGCTGTGACCGCGTTAGTCGTTCGGGTGGGGGCGTGCTTTTGGCGATAAATAAAAAGTTTCCTTCCAATTGCATTCAAACTGCATCCAGTTTGGAGATTGTATGGGCAGTCGTAACACTAGCCTATCAAAAGATAATTTTGGGGGTTTGTTATCGGCCCCCAAGCTTTACTACAACGTTTGTATGTGATTTGCATGATGCAATGAATTGTGTTTTTTCCCGGTACACCACACTGCCAGTTTTCCTACTTGGCGATTTCAATATGCCTAATCTCTTATGGAAAAATGTACCCGTCACAGTGTACCCTAACACATCTATGGCGCAATACTTCTTAGAGTTGTGCAGTACATTTTCTCTCACACAGTTGATTAAAGAACCAACAAGGATAACACCATCTGTTTCAAATACGCTTGATCTTACATTGACTACGCGACCCGATCTTGTTTCTGAAGTAACATGCCTGCCAGGAATAAGTGATCATAGCGTACTCTCGTTTAAAGTCTGCCTTGAGCAACCTAAGATGGTTAAAACGATCAAGACATTAAGAAATTACAACAAGGCCGACTTTCTTGCTATCAACAATGAACTTGCTGTATTTCTCGATGATTACTTAAGTGATTTCGACTATCGCAACGTTCAGTCGAACTGGAGTATCTTTCTTGCTAAGGTTGTGGAATTAACAGATAAGTACATCCCTGCTTACGCGATCTCCTCCAACCTAAAAAAACCGTGGTATAATCATCAGCTAAAACGCTTGTCTAACAAAAAGAAGCGTCTCTTCAAATCGGCTAAACTTAGTAATAGCAAGGCTCGTTGGTCAGCTTACAAACAGAGCGCTGATGAATACGTGCAGGCCTTAAAAGTTGCCAAAGATAGTTTTCTAACCAATACGTTACCTACGATGTTGAAGACTAACCCTAAAAAATTTTGGCGTGTGATCAATCCCCAAGACAACGATGTGATAGTACTTAACGATCATAACGGTGACGCTGTACCGACCGACCAATGCTCCAACATACTGAATGATGGTTTCTCAAAAAAATTTTTCTTTACCCGCCACCGCCACTGCTCCCCATGTGCAACCATATGACCACGACGATATGTTTCCTATCATTTTCAGTTACGATGGTGTCGCAAGCGTTATTAAGTCACTAAAACCGTCCTGGGCACCGGGTAGCGATCAAATAAATGTCAAGTTCCTCCAAAGTACTGTCTGTTATGCATCCATAATACTAACAAAAATTTTTCAACAGTCTCTCAACGACGGTGTTCTCCCATCTGAGTGGAAAGTCGGGAAGGTAGTTCCAATCCATAAATCGGGTAATAAGCACTCTCCTTTAAACTACAGACCCATTTCTGTCACTAGTATACCATGCAAAATATTAGAACACATTTTGGCTTCTCACCTCGCAAACTTTTTAGAGTCGCACTCATTTTTCAATCATTCGCAGCATGGATTTCGCAAATCATACTCTTGCGAAACTCAATTAACACTTTTCGTACATAAACTAAACACCATTCTTGACAACAGCTCCTTAGCCGACTGTATTTTCCTCGATTTTTCTAAAGCTTTTGACAAGGTGTGTCACAAACTGCTCATTTATAAATTACGACTACTTAAACTTGATTACTGCCTTGTAACCTGGATTGAAAACTTCCTTACTAACCGCTCACAATTTGTCTCAGCTAATGGAACTAATTACGAAGAATGTGCGGTACATTCTGGTGTACCACAGGGATCTGTCCTTGGTCCGCTTCTTTTTCTAATCTATATTAACGATTTGCCATCTTGCGTTTCCTCATATGTTCATCTGTTTGCCGATGATTGTGTAATTTTTCGTGAAATAACTGGACCTAACGATGTCGCCCTTCTTCAATCTGACCTTACTGCTGTCCTTAACTGGTGTAACACATGGGCTCATGGAATTAAACAGTAAAAAATGTAAATTCATGCGCGTGTCAAGAAAAATCACTAGTTTACCTGTTTACAACTCTAGATAACACACAATTAGACAGAGTCACCTCATACAAGTACCTCGGAGTTCATATCAGTAACAACCTAACATGGCATACTCATATTAACTATGTTGTTTGTAACGCTAATCGCATGCTCGGATATCTTCGCCGTAACTTCATAAAATCACCTTCTTCTGTCAAACTAATGCTGTATAAAACACTCGTTCGCACTAAACTCGAATATGCCGCATCGGTTTGGGATCCATATCACAATAACTTGGTGCATTCATTAGAAATGGTACAAAATAACTCTGTTCGCTTTATAACTTCTAATTACAATCGAAACGCGAGTATCACACTAATGAAATCTAACCTTAAAATACCTTCACTTGCTTCTCGTCGTACAATGCTCCGCTTAACCCTTTTTCACAAACTTTACCACCATTCATACTTACGTGATTTGCTAATACTTTCGCCGCATTATGTTTCTCACCGTTTGAATCATGCTCATAAGGTTGGCATCCCATCGTCTAAAACTGAATCATTTCGACAATCATACCTACCGCGCACATCAAATGATTGGAATTGCCTTCCCGCATCGCTTGTAACAATTTCAGATCATGACACATTTGTGACTGTATTAGCCAATTCTTTTAATACCTTGTAGTTGTTTTCATCTCATATGCCATATTTGTATCTCTATAAATAAGAACATTACACTGTCACCTGTTGTATTGTCACCTGCTGTATTGAGTTGTGAGAACGATTGTTGTATATTGAGAAACATTCCTCTTATTTTTTACCAGAATGTATCCTTCTATTTTCTATTTTCCTCTTTGCCATTTTGATATTTGATATTTTTGTATTTTTTTGCCTATCATAATCTGTTGTTTAATCAGGAACATTGTTTTGCCTCTTTGTACTTACAAACTTATTCGTTATTATTTTTACCACTCCCCTCTGTAATGTCTGTTGACCCTGAGGGTAAAATAAATAAATAAATAAATAAAAAGACAAGGACGGACGGTAAGTGACAGCGCGACTGTGGTGGCTACCATAGCGCGACAGGGCTACGTGGGATCATGCACACTGACCCGGCGAGCACGGACGCGCGGGACGCGTCGTCCGCCAGCAACGTCAACAACACAAACCTTGCGCGCCTTGCATGCGCGCCAACTGCGCCGCCAACCCGCAAACGACTAAGCTCTCCCTAGGGATAAAAGCATTGCACGTGTTCCTAGGTAGTACCCAGACATAGGGAGATCTTCAAGAAGCAAACGTGGAAAAATGTCCCCAGATCCAAGTTACCCGGATGGAGTCTGTGAGAAAAGAAACGCTCGTTGCGCTCTGTCTCTGTTTTCTGCCGCTCTGCTTTTTCTGTTTTCGACGTTTTGTGGCTTCTTTTGCAGTTAACTAAACTGAACCTAGTCCAGTAACGTTGGGCCGTACCGTGCGCTTTTTCATCCAGCGGCCGTGATTAGTTGTTCCCACAGTGCGTAGATGGCGACGGTGGCAACGAGCTGCCTATCGGATGTTTCGCCGTTTCGCTACCAGTTTGTACGATGTATCTACCTGTCCATCATGACTAGTGGAACCGAGTGTGTGGTGTACCGCTACTACGGCTTTGACAAATTTGATTGCTTCACATGGGATCCTGCGAAGCCTTTTCGCTTGTGCCCGGAGGATGTTGGTGCGGTGCGGTCGGTGCATGTTGGCTGGGCAAACGCTATATTCGTAACAGGTGAGCACGGGACAGTCGGCACAAAAGCCGGCTCCCCTATTCGGCTTTGGCAGCGATGTTGTTCGCGGTGCGTATGTGACTGGCCAGTTGGCCCGTGTCACTGAGTTGGTGGATTGCGATGGAAACGCCCGTTTGTTGCTTTGCGCCCTTTGTGGAGCATAATGTTATTATAGTTACTCCTACCTTTACCTAAAGGTAGCGTATATGCAGTAACTCTAAATGTTATGATCAACGCACGCCATGTACAAAATTTGAGCTCTCTATTGCTAAGGGTTTTCGTGAAAAAAGTGGGACATCTTTGTCCCACGACCAGTGAATGACAGTCATTTCATAAAAAAAAAGAATACTTTAATTTTTATGCAAACTTGCTGCTGCCTTAAAAACCACGAAGGACAGAGCCTACAAATACCTATTCTCTATCACACACACAAAACTCGGCCAAATATCTATTGTGTGTCCATCAGCACTAGAGCACCAGATGTGGGTACTGGGCATGCCTGCAACAGTCTCATTTTTGTCCGTGGAGGAAGCTCATTCTCCACTGGAAGAGACTTCCCTGCGTGAAGCAGAATGAAAATTGGACACTGCAATCAGTTGCACACAATGTTAGACCGACTATGCTTTCGGAATATATTGCTGAAAGGTTATCACCTTTGCATTGCACAAATTTTGAGGAAACTGTATGGGTAGTAACGAATAAAACCACTGTAATAACACATTTAGGAACTCGTGAGTATGACATAAACTTTTCAAGCTTACCACTCATGGAGAGTGCACCAAAATCTGATGAAAAAGGGATACAGCGTGTGCAAGCGGAATGGTTCGTTTGGAGCACGGATATGTGCTGGCACCTCGCGAATACCATAAAAACGGCTACCAAAACCGCTTTCTGGAACATCCACGCGGTCGCACTGAAAATCTGAAAGCAATTGATTCAGTGTTTTGTTCTAAAAAATTAGAACATAGTGAAGAAAGAAGTGGGACATATTTATCTTTTTTTTATCCATACAGTCAGCACAAAAGGGCCAAGACAGGAGTTGGGGTTACATAGCTGACATGTACAAAGAACATATGTGGAAAAGAAATTTCACACTGTACGTTCAAGAAGGCACAATATATGAAACCAACAAAACACGCAAAACTAGATTGGAATACATCCCGCACAGGTCACTGATACAAAAAGAAAAATAACGTTCAAATACATCCCGTATACGTCACCAAAAAAGAATAAAAAGAGAAAAAAAAGATTTAAAGTGATATTGTACATATTAATATAGTACATTGAACATGTTCAAGCAACAAGCAATTTAGTTACAAATATTCTTACATAGCCTTTTTGAACCTTTGGAAATCGCAATGTTCGACTATGTATTAAGGTAATTGATTCCGGTCATCAATGCTCCGAACCAAAAAAGAATACTTGAATAAATCTGTTCTGTGGCTAAGTGGTGTAATATGTTTCGAGTGTTTTATTCTGGATGTGATATATCGCTGTAGTCAATGTGTTCCCTTAGGTGAACCCTGTAGTCTCCATTCAGTATGTGAAAAAAGAATATCAGTCGATTAAGTTGGCATTTTTCGTTTCACCGTCATAAATCCCGCTTTATCTCTAAGCATCACTGATAGACTAAGTTCTGGAATAGGAGTTGAAATAAAACCGTAAGGCTTTGTTTTGTATACGCTCCATTTTAGTGCATTTGTTTTAGTGTATGGTTCCCATAGATGACTTGCGTAGGTCGGCACTGGAAGAATAGTCATTTTATACGCCTTGCTTTAGCCTCTGGGGTGGCATCATGAAGTTTTCGTCGTAACGACCAAAGTTTATGCATGGCTTTATTGCAAACACTGTCAACATGCATGGACCAGTTCAAGCCATGTTCAAGATGAACACCTAGATGCTTAACATTCTTTACTTCAGTTAGCACTGCGCCTTTAATGCTTTAAAGGGACCGACAACTGCCCAGAATATTAAATGAGTTGACTCCACTGTCCGTCGCACTGACTCAAACCAACCCTGTTTTTTCGTGAGAGATGGATTTATATTTTTATTTCTTAATTGAAAGTCACGAAAAATGACCTGTGGCGCCTCTGGCGGCAAAAAACATGAATGATCCGATGAAGACGGCCACGGGACCGTTGATTGCTGTTGCGGTCGACGATTTTTTTTGTTAGCATTGAAATATTGTTCGTTTCTTTATATTAAGAGGTATTATTTCATAATAATGTACATAGAGGCCTGCGTTAGTAGTATGCATTAAAGTGGCGCTGCCTTCGCGTGACGTAATGATCCATGTTCGTCAGCGCGTCTTGAGCAACTTTTCAGTGTGCTCATGCAACCGTGCACGCAGTTTCCAGGTCGCTAAGATTTTGGAGCGACATAGTTTGCTACCTACACTTCGTCTCAGAAATGACGAGCGCTGCTACTCGGTGCGGCCGTGCATATGCACAGTTACGTTTTCGATTACTTGGCTTGGCTCGTGTATCGGAGAGAGTAACGACGCCGGGACAAGCCATCCATGACACAGGCGCAGGCGCACACAACGCTGTACAAATACCGGGAAGGTGTATAAAGCCACACATCTCATTGTAACAGCTTGCTATTTTCAAAAATGGTTGGAAAGCTCAAAATAAGGTGGTTAAGCATAGTTACAGGAACTCCTGCGAAAGCAGAACGACAGCTTTCACAAGGGCTAGCGGCATCGCTATCAATTCTCAGCGTTGCTGGAGCAAGCCTCCATGCGTGTTTGGAGCCTTTCAGATCGAAACCTACTGCTTATAAATAACTACGTGCTTTTTGGATAAACCATTGCAGCTACAGACGCTATGAAGGTGGAGCTTTCCTGTCGCGCCGTAAAAAACTGGGTCGAGAAAAATCAGTTGTCGGTCCCTTTAAGGAAAAGATAACGTGTCATGCGCATGAAAAGAGTTTTTGATTGCATTCAGTTCCATTTGCCATTCGTCGCACCAAAGACTAATTTTTTGTAGATGGTTATCAAGCTCCAGCTGATTATTTGTGGAGCTCATCTTCGCATACACAATGGTGTCATCTGTATATGTTTTGTAGCTATGTGCTGAGAAAAAATCGGCACCCATATCACTAATGTAGATAGAAAAAAGTAAAGGGCCTGTAACGGACCCTTGCGGCACGCCTGATTGGACCGGTTTATTGGTGCTGGAAACATTATTTAATTCATCAAATTTTGTCTATTTGACAAATATGCCTCTATCCATTTTAATAGGTGACTGTCACCAATCAAACAAGTCAACTTTTTAAGCAACTTTCTATGAGATATTTTATCGATGCTTTTCGGTAATCAATAAATATGATGTCTATTTGACCTTCTCCATCTACACACTGACCAATTTCATGCATAACATCAGTAAGAATTGTAATTGTGGAATACCCTTTGCGAAACCCGTGCTGATTTTTACCTAAAATACCATTTTCTTCTACAAACTTCATTAGGTGAGCCAGTCAAAGGTGCTCCAGTGTTTTATAACAAGTACTTGTCAAGGAAATTGGTCGGAAATTTGTGACGTCATTTTGGAACCTTGTTTTGTGGATCGGTATTACCTTGGCGCACCTCCAATTGGCCGGAACAGCACCGCATTGAAGTGATTTGGAAATATGTCCAACAGAAAAAATGAACACCACTCGGCATAACGCCTTAACAAGGCGTTGGGGATTTGATCAGTTCCTGGGCATTTTTTCACATCTACCTAAAGTAAACAGACGCAAATGCCATCTTGTGTTATAGTTAGCTCAGGTAGACATTGCTCACTAGAAATTCGCACTTGAGGAGTTGAACCATCATCCCTAATGAAAACAGATTCAAAATATTCATTAAATTGGCAAGCCATCTTATAATTATCCATGATAGTTACATTATCATTCTTCCAAAATTGGATGCCAGGTTTTGGTCCCTGAAAGGTACCTCCAAAATTTTCCCAGTGATGTTTATTGAAATTGGTCAGTCTTTCATTCATGTACCTGTGTTTCACTGAATAATTTCCATTTTGAGTTCCTGAGAAAGGGAATTGACGTGAGGACGTGTTTTTGCCGGCAATGGTTTTTAGCTCTCGTTCTTTTCAAGAGTCGTTTTTTTTTTCTGAATTATTTTTCGAGTAATCCATGGGTTTCGTCTGTTAACTTTCTTGGTGCACCTTGGAACAAATAGTTCTATTGATTTCAAAACAACGCTCTTGAACCAGTTCAATGCATCATTTTACTGATGTAGTATTCAGAGAGATATATTGGGTGAAAGCATCATATCCCTGCTCTAAATGATCTAGTATTAACACAGTATCATCTGCTTTAGAAAAATCGAGAACAGTTGTAGTTTATTCTTTTTTTACCCGAGTACGTGGTAGCAACATGCTTGATCACCATTTTGTGATCAGGTATTCCTTCCAATACTTTACACTGATATTTGGATAGCGCGGCAGATCTACTCAAGAAGACCAAGTCGAGCAATAGTTCTCCTGATTCGTGGATCCGCGTAGGTGTGGTAACAATTTGTGTTAGGTCAAGGGAGAGATCCAAAAGAACTCAAGGCACAGCTTGTTCATTTTGACCTTCCTGATAATTTACCCAATCGATACGCGGTAAATTGAAGTCTCCAGCCAATATAATCTTGTAATTGGAATGGTTAAACTTATGAATTAAGAAATTATTAAGCAGTATCATATATTCCTCAGGGGTACCAGGGGGCGATACGCTGCGATAACTACGAAATACTGCCCATCCATCTGTATCATGCACGCAATGCATTCTAATTCCGGTGGCGTGAAAATTTCAGTACAATGAATTGAAGTTTTGTGAACAATGGCAACACCTTCTAGAGCACTGCACGGGCCCGGGCCGGCCCGAAAGCCCGGGCCCGGCCGCGCATTTACAAAGGCGAGCGGATAAACCCCCCCACAATGCACCGCGCCACGGCGCTCTCTGGGGCTATGTATTTTGGACAGCCTGATTGTGTCGGGCGGCTGCCAGTTCCCGTACTTTCGTATCAGAACAGAGACGGCGGGTGAGCGCGCTGTGCGCCTGTACAGTGCCAATGCCTCCTTGGCTGTACAAACACAAGTGCTGGGACGACGCGACCCTAGTAAGCGCCCTACGATGAATCGGATACACGCGAGTGCTTCGCGAGACGCTGTGCGCACACTTCTCGCTGCCGAAAGCCGTCTCGTTCAGGACGCATTGAAGCGGACACAGCCTGCTGTGAACAACAACACGACGGCGGGATGACGGATTTCTTGCGAGTCAGCGCCGATATTGCAGATGTGACGAAGCTAAGGAAATGTGGGCACTGGGGACGATGGGATCAAGTAAAAGCCCTCTACGATGGATCACATACGCGCGAAACTGTAGGTTCTTCAAGCAACGTTAGTGCGCGCGCCGTTATCGACAATGCCTTCATCTACCGAAAGTTGCGTCGATCTGTTTGCAACGACGTAAGTATCGATGTTGACAAAGCCATATGCGGTTAAAACGACGGCATGACGGATTTGTGCAAGCCTTGACGCTGCTCAGAAAGTTGGTTTCGAAGAATGTCATTCCCTACGTCGCGGTCGTCACTTCAGCATTGATTAGCTTCAGCTGATGGCCCAGCACTGGCTTCGAATTATTTTAAGCTACGCACTGTGAATGGGGACATGCGATGCAATAGGAATTCAAGACCTTCGAAAAGCCATTGTGCTCCTTGAAACACGCTTTCGGCCGTTCGTATATTTTTGATTATATATATAAGATGGTGCGCGATCATTAAGAGAACAATACGCTGCCGCCAGGATATCACCTATGAGAAAAATAAGGTTCAAACACAAACGAAAATTTTCTGGTGTGCCCTTCAGCCCTGCTCCTGCCGGTTTCTTTTTTTTTTTTTCTTTCTGCAACCCACCCTCATGCAACAAGCCGTCATGCATACTTGAAGGCAAGTAAAAAACCTACCTGGCCACAAGTGCCACATAGTCGTCACATGAAACAAGTAAAAATAGGAGTGCATACCATGGAAGTCGCCCACGATCTTGCAAATACACAAACACACCTTGCTTTATTTTTTGCATTACTTAAACCCAATACATTGCAGGTGAAATGCCACCTGGAGTATCACAGGGATCATTGCTTGCACCCTTCGTCATCCTACCTTGTATAAGTGATAGCCAGTTTTGTATGCATGTGCCTGTTCAAATGAACCTTGCGTATGGCTGCATGATTTGTGCATGATTATAATACAAAATCAGACTTCACAATTCAATATTAAACACTTTAGAAACATATAAAATTGAATGCAGCAAATAGCAATTAACTACCTCTAGCGACACAGCATGTGCCAGACAGAAATACTGCAAAGGCAAGTATATTCCGGAAATTCTAGCACAAGCCTTCACAGGGAACCTGGCAAATATCTCTTAATACTAGCTATGTGTATTTTCTGAGAAGCCTTGGAAGCTCTTTTCTTGCACAAGTTGTGTCAAATGCCTACAGACCTCTTCAGCCTATAATCTTGGTGCTTTACCACAAGTACGTAATGTAAAAATCACGGGAAATGTTAAAACTGGCTCAAAGATTTATGAGCTGTTCTATAAAAAAAGAAAGCAATATTTTTTTTTTTGCTTTTGCAGAAGAATTCTGAACAAGAGTAGACCAATTGAGGCTGCCACAAGTGTCCTTGAAAATGTAAAAATACCTGCCAGTGGAAGCTGCTTGGGGAATGTGGAGGCCATGCATTTTATTCAGCTGTACGCATTTCTGCTCAATCTTTTTAATGCTATGAAAATACACAAGATAACACCTATGATGACACAGCATAACACACCCAGTTTCTTATGTCTTTTGGCATTGAGGATAAGAGGCACCTTATTCCTTGGTATAAATTTCGCATGTTTACAGTTATGTAAGTGAGAAGCTTGACAACTTCTTGCATGCCAGTTTATATGTCTCTCTACGAGATGTGGACATCTATAAATCCAGAAGCCCGAAATATCACTTTTGACAAATGTGAAGATGTAGAGATGCAGAACTGTGAAATGTTATTTATTCTTTAAACGAACTTCCAATTCAGCGAAGCATTATACAAGTACCAATGTTCATATGGCTCATGACTGGCATGTGGAATGGTCTTTACAAAGGTTCTCCACTGCCAACCAGGGTTGTTGCTAGTGTTGTACTAGGCATGTGTTCCCCTCTCCCCCAAAAAAACCCCTGTGACAGCACTGCTGCCAGCACCATGGATGAACAATGCAAGCAACAACTACAGTGCTAAATGCATGAAACACCTCGCCATCAAGGTCGAATCATTGTGCTATGGCCCAAGAGGAGCAAGGTATAGTCGCACAGAGAAGTAGATTGGGCAATTTGTAAAATGCATTGCCACGAGGCCCTCTGAGCACGCAGTCAGTGGATGCTTTATGACTTCTTCATGGCACTCTTTCCATTATGAGAAAGACATTGATATGCTGCTTTGTTGATGTAATGATTTCTCCTAAGTTACAAAGACTACAGTGACTGCAAGCTGTGCTTAAATAGGGAGGGTAGTGTAAAGCCTGGCGATGCAGCTTTGCACCATTTTTATAGAACTGTCCCTCACTGTGTGGCAAGAGGCATGCTTTGGAGGTAGTAGCATCGAACTACTTTCTAAATTTGAGCAAACACCTTTGTATGCCACTCAAGGCATGTCAGAAGGTATTGCATGTTCTTGTAGCCTACTTTGGCAGCCTAAGATACACCCCAAATTTGGTAATAAACTGCCATGAAGATTGCATCCTTTTACAAGCGGGGCTTTTATTTTAGATGTGCAGCAGTAGCGCAGGCATATGTGCCATGAATTGCACATATATTGTGAAATGGCCAGTCATTAATGACCATTTTGTAATTGTCATAATAACACTGGCATTTGTTGTTTTTATTTAAATCTTCCCAGAGAGCAAAAAACTTATTTGTAATGCATATAGCTATTATTTTAGAAGTGGCAAATTGTAGCTTATCGAGCTTAATGGGTCAGCAATGGTAAGCATCATTTCTGCAAAGTTTGAAATTGTGTTCTTGCTGTGTTATACTGATGCAATGATGCAGAAAAGATATATTGCACATGTTGATTGCCAATTACTGTATTCATTCATCACTAGTTTATAAATCTTCGCATGGGAAGAATGTATTATGTAGCACAGTGTTAATGTGGTGCTACATGGTGTGACAAATGGCGGCTCCTAAATATGAAAAACGACTTTGAACCATACGAAGGGCCATGCTGTAGTCTTACTAATGGCCAACATAACTGATGAATGTGAACCATAATTAGAGTGGGCGTACCATCAACTCAGAGGTTACTTATACAAAACATTTATGCAAGACACGGTGTGGCAAAGCTAACTTATCGTTAGTGTAGCTTACATATCTTGTTCCTGCACAGTGCAAAAAGGCTGCATGTTTTTTTTTAAGAATTCATAAATTCAAAAACTTGTGAACTGCTTTTCATGAGACATCAGCGTTGGTTAGAAGGGATAGGTTACAAGGAGCGCTGCTCATATTGCCTGAAGTACACTAGTTACCCCAATTAGAATAATTTATTTACATGTCTGACAGCTTGTACATGTTAAAAAAATTTTAAGCATTGAGATATTGCCAGCAAATAGCCTTTATTTAAAATATTTCAAATGCATTAAAGAAAAAGTGAATTTGTTGCACTTCGCAAAGTACACTCAGCACTCAAAGGTTTCAGGTGTGTCCGTCTTTGTGTTCATCTCTGATGACAGACAGTACTGTGGTGTAATTGTGCTCATGGCTTATTAAAGGGCCCGTGACACCAAAATGGAAACATTGAGATCTCTGTGTTGTTTGGTTGTCCTGTATAAGTGGGTACTTGTGACCGATTATTAGTGGCGAATGTTCCCTTTAAGATATTTTAATTTGGTTTTAAATTAAACGTGAATGCTCATCTGGGTTTTCAGCACCTCCTGACATCGCCACTAGTATGATGTAGACAGAGGTCCCTTATGACGTTCCACAAGAAGAGCTAGTATTGTCGATCGAAGATATGCAGGGCGCACACAATACCACGACTAGCACCCAACGAGGACTATTGTTTGTCCCCCCTCTTGCTCTGTTGTCGGGCTGCTCTCAAGGTGGTTCTGGCTGCTTACACCAGGAATGATTTTCTTTTTTCTCAAGTGGACACACCCAAAGCACCCACATCATTTCATTCTTCACCGCGTGTGGGCCCACCGATTTGAAAAGTTTGCTTTAAGTCCCATCAATTCTTGTTCATCATGGCTAATGAAGCTAAATCACTCCAAGACTAAACTTGTCTCCTTTACACAAAATTCTAGGCGCCTCCTGACCACGTATGCACTTAATGACACACCCGTAGAGTCAGCCACATCATACAAATATCTAGGACTTCACCTACAATCCGACCTATCCTGGAACTGTCACATCAATTACATTCTTGCAGCTGCTAACCGCTCCCTTGGCATGTTAAAACATGATCTGCGTCATGCTCCTGCACACGTGCGAAAACTTGAGTATATTACCCTAATCCGCCCTAAAATTGAGTACTCTTCAGCTATACGGGACCCGGAACAAGCATAAATCATTGATAACATAGAATCCTTGCAGAACCATGCTGCTCGCTTCATTTTCTCTGACTACTCGCGTTTCACTAGCTTCACTGCCTTAAAAGACTGTGCAGGTCTTGATAACCTTTCCCATCGTCGTAAACTTGCCCGTTTATCTCTTTTTCATAAAACTTATCATCTGTTCCTTCATGACGATTTTTTTCAGTCACCCTTAGCCATCTTTCCACGCAGTGATCACCCTCTCAAGATCAAATGCTTCACATGCCGTACTTCATCTTTGCTAATTCAGTCATACCAAAAACCATCATTGTTGAATGGGACCAGCTGCCTCGTAAAATTGCAATAGAAAGCAACATTTAGAAATTTAATGACCTTTTAAAGAATGATAACCTTAAAGTTTAATGTTCTGCTCTATTCTCAATTCACCCATTTGATTCTTATTTTGTACTGTATTATTATGTTATTGTTATTTTGTGTTTCGCTTTTTTAATTATCTTCTTCAATATTTTCAATCGTGTGTTGCAGTTATTGTGTTGCCTTTTTCGTTATGCTTAAGCAAGTCTTGTATTTTTGCAAATTTTTATGCTTGCTGTTTCTTCTATTGTATCTTTTATTCTTTTGCTACCCCCCTATGTAATCCCTCCCAGGGGTTTCTTGAAATAAAAAAAATAAATAAATGTCACCCCTTCTTTAAACCCTTTCAGACGCCACCTATGAAGAATTGTATGTAAACGTGTCAGACTGATACAACATTATTTGACGGCACTCAATATTCTGTTGCAACAAAAATAGTGTCATAACATGTTAATTTATGTGTTATAGTGAACTAATCCTAATTAAGTAGTAATTGAAAATGTATTTATCCTAACGACGTTGGTGCTCTCTTCGGCATAAGTAGAATGAAATTTTAGGCTAGAAATATTGTTCAAATTCATTCCTGGTTATGTACATTTCGAGCAAAGAAAAATTATACTTTCCCACATGGCTTGAAGGCAGCGGCACATCGAGCGACTCAAACAATTCGTCATCTGCTGCGGTCCACTCAGGCATACGACAAGGATCAGTCCTTGGTCCACTTCTGTTGCTAATTTATATTAACGACCTCACGTCTTCGATTTCTTCTAATATTCATCTTTTTGCAGATGATTGTGTCATTTTTCATTAAATAACCAGTGATAATGACAGTTCATTCCTCTAGTCTGATCTTAACATCGTAGCAGCTTGGTGCAGCACATCGCGAATGAATTTGAACATTGGTAAATGTAAGGCATTGCGCGTAACAAGATCTGCCACCACCCCGCTAACATACTTCAACAATGTTGCACTCAATCCGGTCAGCTCGTTTAAATACTTGGGTATTACTTATCACATTGAACCTATCTTGGGCACCTCACATTGAATACATTACTAATAATGCCAATCTCATGTTAGGCTACATACGTCGCAACTTCTCAAAAGCACCATCTGCACTGAAACTACTCTTATATAAAACATGAATAAGTTCCAAACTTCAATATGTCTCTTCTGTGTGGGATCCTTACCACGATAATTTGATTACTTCACTTCATGTAGTACAGAATAACTCCGTCCGTTTCATACTTTCTAACTATAATCGCATTGCCAGTACGATGTCAATGAAATCCAGCCTAGGCCTTCCTGCTTTTGCATCCCGTTGGAAAATATCCCGTTTGGCTACATTTCACAAGTTATTCCATCATCCCACCCTGCATGACCAACTAAACCTCAATCTTCATTACATATCCCATCGCATCAACCACCGTCATAAGGTTGGCATCGCATTATGTAACTCCCAGTGTTTTTATCGATCATTCATACCTCCTACATCAGTAGATTGGAACTACCTACCTGAAGACATAGTAACTATTACTAATAGCCATCTTTTCCGACAAACTTAATATTTTGCGATAAGCAATTGTATTATATTATGTATTGTTATGTATCATGTTTCTATTGTATTGTGTTCGTTGTCCTTTTGTCCTTACGCAGCTAACATTGTATAATGATGACTTTATTGTTTGTTGAATAACTTATTTTCATGCTGTATTTTATTTCTTGTCTACTTGGTAGCCACTCCCCTCTATAATGCCCTATGGCCTTGAGGGTAAATGAAATAAATAAATATGCAACAGTACACTGCAAAATGAAGTTAAATGAAGAGAAATGTATTACGCAGAAGGTTCAATTCATCCGAAGCTCGATATATCTTCATGTTTCTTAGCCCCTAGTTGATACAAATAGCAAAATCAAGTGGTGTACATAATTGTGTATATCTTGATGTTTCTTAGCCCCTAGTTGATACAAATAGCAAAATCAAGTGGTGTACATAATTGTGTACATAGTGTGTCAAACGGTTAAGAATCCTTATGGCATTCCTTGCAAGCACTAAAAACTTATGCTGGAGTCCTTTTCATATCAAGTTACAGTCCGATTTTAGGTGTCAACATTCGTTTAAGAGATGCAGTTGGCTTGTTTTGGAATAAACCAAAGCAAGAACTTCCTGCATTAAAAAACTATATTTTATTATTTTTTAGTCAAAGTAGTAATATGAAGTCTCCACACTTCCAGGCTTGCTCTTGTAATTGTTGGGCTCATTTATTATTTTAGTGAAGTAAACAAAGGTTAAATTGCACAACAGTTTTGCATTAGTCACAATGAAGAAGCATTCAGAAGTATTGCACAAAGGCAGGTGCTGTCTTCGTCGTACTTGTCCACAACGAGCAGAGCATTGGTACCTGGTGGCATTCAAGCTCCTAAGGACCCAGATTCACACTGTTTTGGTGGTCAGCCTGTAAGTGGAGGAGATACCAAAACGTTTTTTAAGTACCGAGTTCCGCGATTTGCCCTCTAGTGACTTTTTATTCGAGTTTCTCAGAGATTTTCAAAGGAGAATGAGGAAATGGAAACAATCAGGAATCCCAGATATGTCAGCACCATAACACAAGTCAAAGAGAAGGCATAAAATTGAATACAAACACAGAGAAGCACACAAGCAGTACACCAAAGAGAGGACCCCAGAAAAAAATGCATACAGCGCTATGCATTGCTAATGAAATTGTGCTCTTGATGACACAGATTTCTATCACTAAGCTTATCCAGGTATACTTTCAGCAAGCAGCACATCTATTGGGCACTGCACATGGAGATACATGTCAACTATGGGCGTACGCTATTCAGTTAACGTGGCTCACATTTTTCTAATGCTGCATGGGCATGGAGGACTGCCATGTGGAGGTGTGTGGCAATGATTGACAGTGCTTGTGCATTGAAAAGCAGCAAAGGTGGCTCAATAAGCAATGAAAGCACCATTTGCAAGCAAAAAAAGAGATCAATTTGCATTAATAGTGTGTTGTTACTGCTATGTATGTCATTATTGCACCAAAGCCATTAAAACCAACTTTGGTGATTTTATTATTTATAAATAAGTGAATAAATACACAAATGAAATAAAAACTGTTTTGTTTGCATTATTTGGTTTCTTCCACACCCCATGGGCATCGGCGAGGCTTGACGAGACCATCAGAAGATTCTGGTGGATGAGGTATATTGAAGATAACCCAGTTCTAGCTTAACTAGCGCTTATGAGTAATTCAGTTTTTCAAAGCTTATGCAAGTTTTGAAGGCCAAAATGCAAGGACTTTCAAGAATGTGAGGCAGCACCTCAAGTAAAAGTCTTTCGCTTTAACAATTTTACCAGAACATTACAGATAGCTTCATTGCACTAAGAATACAGGAAATCGATTAGAAATGTCCAGTCCTGCTCACAGTGAATTCCCAATATGCATGAAAATTGACGATTTGTATGCTGGGTAACCTTCAGTTCTCCCATTCAACATTTAAATGTAACACATAGGCCTGCAGCAGTCTGCTCTGTCAGAAAACATGCATGGGATTTTCGGCCACTTCTTCACACACTTGTCCAGCCCAGCCAGAAGAAGCAAGAACTCCCAAGTCTAGTGATTGGCAAACAGTAAATGTGAGGTTCTAAGGAAAGCAATTTGGTCGAATAATTTGAAGTAGTTAGAATTGAATATATAACATATTACAAGGAAAAACGAGCATTTTATTATGATCCAACGACTTTGCACAACAATTTTACGAACGAGAACTAGGCTTGTGCGAATATCACTTGCGCTAGTGTCGTCTAGTCTCCTTTTGACAGTGGCCTTTTGTGCTGTTATACCAGGAATGTCTCTTTCTTGGTGTGAAGCGAAGTTGAAGCAAACTTATAATGAGTTTAGGATTTGAATATGAGTAGGTTGCAAGTTATACATAGTAAAATATTTGTGTTTAAAATTTTCCTACCTGGCCCATATAACAAGCTTTTAAACATAAGGGCACAGGGTAGGCCCTATACCTCCTTAAGGTGCATTTAAGACTAATTTCCTCGGAAACTACTACCGTAAAATACCAAGCAAGCACCCCTACCTAAGCAAGCGCACCCTTCCCCTTTTCGAGAGACTTGAAATATGCGCCAAAGAATGAGCAAGCCCCCTCAACCCTCACCATTTTTTTTTTCCAAGCTGTCCTCAACTATAGACTACTGCAGTAGTGGATTCTACGAACCCTAGTTTTGGGAGTCTCTAGATATGTGCACAGTTTCTTAGTACCTTTACAGTGTGTTGACTCAAGGTTGCATTGCAAGTTGTCACAAATTGTTGGTACATTTGAAGAACATCTTCCCTCATTGTCATAACGTACAAAATTTCAGACGAGGGTTCCCTCCGGTTCATTAAAAATAGTAAGTGCATGCGTATTGAATAAAGCTTAGTTGGTTAGTTCGTTTTTTATGGCGCAAAAGCAGCTGAGGCTATGCTGCGCCAGTCACAAGGTGTTCAATAATGGGCAGTGATATGATGCAGTTTTAGAGCTTACTTAAAAAACCACATTCTTTAAGAAAGTTTAGCACATCAGACAATGGTACTAGAGGATGATCTCCTAGAAGAAAAGTAGGGTGTAGAGGTATGTGTTGTTTGTATAATTTGCTGAAGCATTTTTGTCTCTGCGTTTCAATGTCGGGGCATGAGATTAGAATGTGTATGAGTGTGAACAGTTGTTGGCATTTTTTCACATGTTGGATGTTCGTCTTTTGTGAGTAGAAAGTTGTGTGTCAGGTGTGTGTGCCCAATTCGGAGTCTGCATAAATGACCTCAACAAAGCATTCTTGGTGATGACAGGTCTTCCATTCTCCAAGTACAGGCTTTACCGCATGGAGCTTATTTTTGCACGAGTCCCGCTGTTGCTGCCATCTCGCTAACAGTGTTTGACGAATTGTTCTTTGGCTGTCTTTCAGGGGAATTTTTATTTTTGCGAGTGCTTTGTGTGCTGCCAAAGAGGTGCATTCATCTGGTTTTTCGTTTCCCGGTATCCCAACATGACTTGGCACCCAGAAGAAATGGATAGAAATTACTATGCTATTTAAAAACACCATGTTTAAAATGTCGCCAACTAATGGCTCACACTCGGATTTAACATGCAGGGATTTCAGTGCACTTAACGAGTTCATGTATATGATTGCTTTCTTGTGTTTACCAGCAATGATTTTCCGAACTGCTTCATATAAGCCGTAAACTTCGGCTGTAAAAATGGAAATAATATGTACTCTCACACTAAGGGCACTTTTTCCAGTCACAATCCCAATACCCACGTGGTTTCTTGTTTTCGAGCCATCTGTGTAAAATTCGGCATAATCCCTATATTTATCCTGAAGTGCACGAAATTCCTGGATTAGGTGTTCTGATGGGGTGTATTTTTACTTTAGATGGCTTTATGACAAATCGCAAGAGATGCGCCAAGTCTTGGTGGTTTCTTTGCGACATTTAGTGCCTCTTCAGGGATGACATATGTGCGGCAGTACTCCTCAAAACGTAAGATAAGTGGCTTGATTAAGTTCAGTTCGTTTAGGTATACACTTTGTGGCAGCATTTGGAATTGAACCGCATCTACTCTGTCGATACCTTCGGACACACGTGCCATCAATCGACCTGAGGAAGGGTGTAATAAAGATCTTTGAAATCGATTGAAAATGCTAAATGATTCGCTTTTTCCTTGCCTGTGAAAAAATCTGGCACCTGTTCCGACTTTTTCACCAAAAAAGGATCGTCAAGAGAAGTCAACTTCAAGTACTTACGTAGAAACAAAGCAATGCACTTTTGCCATTTTCATTCTCTGAAATGATCACTCGGAAAGGGCAGTCAATTTTATGCGTTTTCGCCGTGAAAAATATGTCTAGATCCACTTTTTTTGTCTTGTCCATTAACCTAGCCAGGCCTTCAAGAGCGTGTGAAGCAGACGGATGTTGTTGCTGTTTTTAGGATCATAGACGACTATTTGATGCTAATAATGAACGTAACAATTTTGATGCGGTAGTTTCAGAAACTCTAACCGTGTTCGCGACAGAGTTATCTCCCCTAGTGCTGGTGCATGAAATAGCTAAAGACAACTTCAATAAGATTTTTAAACCTCGGTCTGTATTTTTCGCCGGCAAGTAGTGTGCTGGAGCCATGAACCGTGAGGAAATAAAACCGGTTCTTCGTTTACATCCGCTCACTCAAAATTGGTAAAGCGTGCTGTGATTAATTTCTGTTTTCAAAATTCACTAATGAAGTCGTGTCACCACAAGCTTGATGCAAGCTTGTGGGCCCAGGCTAAATGTTTAATAGATTCTGGTTCTCCCATGCGCCTGTTGACCGCCGGAACCGGGGAAAATGTGAGCAGGAAGGGAAGGGCAACGCCGGGGAGCAGGCAGCCGCTACAAGGCAGCCAAGGTTGCTGTAGTGCCCTAAATGACGCCATTTCGCATAATTTGCAAAGGATAGCGAGGAAGGCCGGTGCGGACGTGGTTTTTTCTGCTCCCGAACGATTACAAGTGATGTGCAAAAAGGTAAATGCAGAGAGTAGTGGGAAGCGGGATTGTATGATCAAGCACCGGGAAAAATTTGTCAATTGCAGTCTAGGCATTGTGCTTTGTATCCCTTTGACATGTGAATGCATTACATAGGCCAGACTGGAAGGTGTGTGAACCAAAGACTTAGGGAACACCAGTACAATGTATAAAAAGCTCTATCTGGGCATTTGGGAATTCACTGTCAGAGGTGTGGTTGCGCCCCAATGGTTCAGTATACCCGTATTCTCGATAGGGCCTGCAGCAGAACCACGTGGGAAATAACTGAAGCCTACGAAATCAACAAAAAGAAAGAAAAATGTGTGAGTGTGCCATCTTTAGCTTTGTCAGCTAAAGAAAAGATGTATCTGGAATCGTCGCTTTGACGTTGGCGGGTGCAGATTGTTGTGATTAGTGGTACACGTGCAGGCTTTGTGCTGTATCTTGACATGCTGTTATCTCGATTTTATCGATCCGCTCTTATTGTATAAAAGGCATGTGTGATCGCAAATAAAACCATTAGTTGCAAGTTAGCGGTGTGTGTGTGCATCCCTCTTCTCTGTTGCTGTCGTGGTGCGCTACGCCATATGAATTATGATAGTTTTTAATGCGTTTATGTTTGCCAGAAAGTTGAGTTTTCGGTCGAATGTAATTCCTAGAAATTTATATTGTTTTACTGGCATTTCGATGTTGTTTAGTTTAAGAACAGGGTCAGGGAATAGTCCTCGTTTTTGCGCAAAGAGAACAGCGTAGTTTTATGTGTGGAAAATCGAAAACCATTGTGGTCAGCCCATTACGTCGGCTTATTGATGGTAAAGTGGAGTTGCCTCTCACAGGATGATTGGTTCGAGGCACAACAGGCGATTTGTAGATCGTCAACGTAGAAGGAGTGCATAACTGTGTGTGGTATGACCATGTTAATGGAGTTCATTTTAACTATGAAGAGAGTTGTGCTCAGAATGCACCCTTGTGGTACACCATTTTCTTGGACAAATATTCGTGACAGTACTGTGCCAAGACGTACTTGAAATGTTCTATTTGACAGGAAATCACATAAGCAGTTCAACATTCTTCCGCGAATCCCCAAGTCAGCTAGGTCAGAGAATTCCATATCGCCAAGTTGTATCGTATGCTTTCTCTAAGTCAAAGAATACCGCGAGACAGTGCTGTTTGTGTAGAATGCATCTCGTATTTCGTGTTCCAGTTTCACGAAATGGTCAGTTGTTGAACAGCCCTTTTTGTATCCACGCTGGTGTGAGTCTATAAGGTGTCTTGTTTCAAGAATGAAGGTAAGTTATGTATATAATACTTTTGTATGTTTTGCGAGACTTGTTAATGCAATGGGCCTGTAGCTACTCGGGGATGTTGGGGGTTTACTAGATTTGAGGAAAGGTATAACTATTGCATTTTTCCAATCTTCAGGCATTAACCAGATTCCCATATTTTATTGAAAAATTGGAGAAGTGCCTCCGCCAATGCCTGGGATAGGTGCGCCAGCATTGTGTAGTGCACATGGTCAGGCCCTGTTGCTGTTTTTTTACCAGCAGAAAGTACCCTGTTTAATTCTTCTTAATGTGAGATCATGGTTATAGAATTCCTTTGAGGCACTTATATTTATTTATTTATTATTACAATACCCACAGCGCCTTTCGGCATTACAGTGGGAGGGGAGTACAATAAAAACATAGCCAACCAAAAGCAGGTAATTGAATAAATGTACAGCAGCAAGTAGCCAAATGGACAAAAGAAAAGCAAAACATTTTTAGTACTAAAAATACACAAGCAAATACTAGGGGTGTGCGAATATTCGAGTTTCGAATTCGAATCGAATAATACCTAATCGAATAATTCGATTAGATTTTTGAATAGCTAGTATTCGAAGTTTCGAATGATTCGACAGGACGAATATCTAAAACGCGACAAAGGCCAATGGTGCAACTTGGTTAGGGTGGTGTGCCTAAAACTAATGCTAACGTCGTTACAGTAGGCCTTCGGTTAAAACTTTCGCTGTATCCTGGCTCAAAAGCGAGTGCATGTTTATAGTAAAGGAGATTATGCAATTTCCACACGTCAAAAAAACATGAGAAAACTGTCAAGCCATTCAGAACTTCACTTCCGAAACGAAGACACGGACTTCTTGCGTAGTTCGGTCGCGTATGCTGCAAGCGCCGTAAAACACTTTTACACAAATCTAAATCTTCTTCACACCCTGTCTGCACAACCGTCGCCGTGCGCTATATTGGGTTGCACCTGGGTTCAGGAATCAATAGACCCGATCTGCTCACAGCACAGTGAAGGCTTGTGGAAAGGGCGAGTACCTCCTCGCACATCGTACTGGCCGGCGTCGACGGGCAGACGCGCCCGTTGTAGCTGAGTTGATTTCTGGATCGTTCCAGACATTGCGCGGGAGTTAGCGTCTCGGCGGCTACCAGCCAAGCGATTTGCTCGACCAGTGGGGCCCTGAAAAGGGGCTCTAGCCACGAGAACCTCATTTTGCTGTTCTTATAAAATGTTTTTTCAAGTTTTAAGGCGCGAATAAGACACGGACGAAGAATAGGAACACACCACGGAGCGCCTGTGTGTGTTCCTATTCTCGTCCGTGTCTTATTCGCGCCTTAAACTTGAAATATGTTAAACCAACAAGCCCAGTCTGCCATTTCTCACGTTATAAAATGTTTGTTTCTCCTCAGCTCCGGAGAGGGTGAGGGGGCGTGTCTCTCGCACCTTTTGGTAATTGTTTTTTTTTTTTTTTTGCGCACGTTCTGTCGAGACAACCGTTGGCGTCGTGCTAACGCGCTGTCGTTTGAAGGCAGTAGCTTGTGTGGGTTAAGCGCTCGTTTGTGACTGCAGCTGTCAGCAGCACACCTTTAGTCATCAAGCATTTATGTCCCGCGTTCTGCAACATGGATTGCGTGGCAAAAAAAGTTTCATTTCGAATTTTTTTCGACAAGGCAACTCCGTGCTCTGCCATTTGCAAGAAGTGCGGTTCGACTCTGAGGACACCGTCAAGCACTACAAGCCCGCTCGTGAATCATCTGAGGAGCAACATCACATGCAGTATTTGGAACTCCAGAAGTTGACTAAGGAAAACCGAAGCCTAAGGAGAAAAGCCAGCAAACATTGCTGGATCTGACTAAAGTGAAAGGTTCGCTGTCCGAAGCGCGAAAAAGGAAAAACATATTTTCATTGCGCGCATGATCGCTCAAGACCTCCAGCCGTACGAGTTCGTGGAGAATAAAGGATTTCAGGACTTGATCCGCCACCTCCAGCCTCAGTACAAGATCCCGCACAGAACTACGTTTTCAAGAACAGTAATTCCTGAGCTGTACTGACCACAGTCGACTCACTCAAGACACAAATCGCGTTGGACATAACAAAAGGATTAGAGTCGCTCGCATTCACAACCGACATGTGCACATCCATGGCACATCAAGGATACATCTCCTTGACCTGCCACTATATGACCCAGATTTCGCAGTCAAGGCCTTCACCCTGGCGTGTTGTCACCTGCAAGAAAGCCACACAGCTGTGAATATTCAAGCCTGC